>NW_020175410.1:8557418-8652451 GCF_003031525.2 Neophocaena asiaeorientalis asiaeorientalis
AAGAAGGGTCATACGAAAGCATATCTTAAGTACGAGAAGCAGCAGAACATAAGAGTCTGAGAGCCAGACAGCCTGGGATCTCATCTTGGCCTTGCCTCTAGCTAGCTTTGTAACCTTGGGCAAGTTACTTCAGTCTGAGCTTCTGTATCTGTCATACAGAGGTATAATAATAGTATACTGTAGAACTCATATTAGCCTAACACTGATGATCTCCTGGAAAACTGTTTATCCTCTTACTAAACTGTGTGAAAACGCTGCTTTATTAATGAAATAATTCCAGCCACTAATACTCCAGAGTTGAAACCTAAAATAAACGTGCTTAGCAATACGAACTGTTGAATCTTACTATTGATTGAAAGTTTAACTTCTTGTAATGTTCACTATTCACAATTAATAGCAGCACCCATTTCTGAAGCAACACATTTATGCCAACTTTTTAAGATGGAAGGATTTTAAAAGACAGAACTTGAAACAGCTGCCTAGATTCCATCACACCAGAGGTTCTGTGAAAGGAGAATAGGCAAGAATCCTTATAGAATCCACCAGAAAATAAATTTCACACTAGACTCTAAGTTTGCATGAGGCTAGGAATTTTTGTTGTATCAATATTCACCAATATATCACCTGCATCTAGACCTGTGTTGGAACATGACAGGATCATAACATGTTTGAATAAATGAACAATATGGTTAAAAATGAACTATCCAAAAATAGCCATTATTAAAAACTCTACAAATAACAACTGCTGCAGAGGGTGTGGAGAAAAGGGAACCCTCCTACACTGTTGGTGAGAATGCATACAAGTTGTACAGCCACTATGGAAAACTGTATGGAGGTTCCTCGGAAAACTAAAAATAGAATTGCCATATGGTCCAGCAATACCACTCCCGAGCATATATGCAGACAAAACTCTAATTCAAAAAGATACATGCACCCCTATGTTCACAGCAGCACTATTCACAATGGCCAAGACATGGAAACAACCTAAATGTCCATTGACAGATGAAAGGATAAAGAAGATGTGGTACAGATATGCAATGGAATACTACTCAGCCATAAAAAAGAATGAAATAATGCCATTTGCAGCAACATGGATGCAACCAGAGATTATCACACTAAGTGAAGTAAGCCAGAAAGAGAAAGACAAATACCATACGATATCACTTATATATGGAATCTAAAATATGACACAAAAGAACCTATCTACGAAACAGAAACACACTCACAGACATAGAGAACAGACTTGTGGTTGCCAAGGGGGAGGGAGCTGAGGAGGGATGGAGTGGGAAGTTGGGGTTAGCAGATGTAAGCTTTCATATACAGAATGGATAAACAACAAGGTCCTACTGTATAGCACAGGGAACTATATTCAACATCCTGTGATAAACCATAATGGAAAAGAATATAAAAAAAGAATGTATATGTGTGTGTATATATATATATATATATATATATATGTACAACTGACTCACTTTGCTATGCAGCAGAAATTAACACAACATTGTAAATCAACTATACTTCAATAAAAAATAAATAAAAATGAACTGTCCAAATCTTAAATGATCAATTACACATTTGTAGGAAATTACATCTATATTTAAATGATTAAAAAAAGGAATATTAGGTAAGTTTTAAAACAATCACACCTTTGAGCTTTAAATGAAGTGCTGAGTTCAACCAGCTCACAATGTAAGAAGGGAAGAAATTAAGCACCTTGGAGTACTTGCAGATTGCCTAAAGAGGGTTGTATGTTTTAAACCAAAGCAGCACCTGCACCATTTAGAGGAATAAATTCAACAAGACGTGGTTATGAATCTATAAATTATAAGGCTTTGGGGGTTCTTTTATTATGTGAGCAACAGCAAGTGTTTTCTGGACTTGCAGCTGGTGCACTGTTTTTAAGCAGCATGAGGACCTATTTTATTCACGACAAAGTTTGAGACCCGAGGCAACATCAGCTTATTAATCAGATGAACTCTAATGTTAAATAGTAAAAGTTTTACTTCATAATATAAATTGTTGTCCTGCAGATATAAGTATGTCATTGGGTTTGCCTGTGATAAGCAATAACTTGTAGTAAAAAAAATATTTTTAAAAATTGATTGAATTTAACTACATAGGTACCCTGGAAGAAGAAACAGACAAGTAAATTTTGCTGCTTACTGGCAAGGCTGCACTATTATAATCTGATGAGCTGTAATCTGTAACCACAATTTTATTAAAATGAGGAAACTGCTACATTTGGGTTCTGGCATACTTGGATTCTTTTTTTTAAAATAAATTTATTACTTATTTTTGGCTGCATTGGGTCTTTGTTGCTGCGTGCAGGCCTTCTCTAGTTGCGGTGAGCGGGGGTTACTCTCGTTGCAGTGCGCGGTCTTCTCATTGTGGTGGCTTCTCTTATTGTGGAGCAGGGGCTCTAGGCAAGCAGGCTTCAGTAGTTGCAGCACTCAGGCTCAGTAGTTGTGGCCTGTGGGCTCTAGAGCGCAGGCTCAGAGTTGTGGTGCACAGACTTAGTTGCTCTGCAGCATGTGGGATCTTCCCAGACCAGGGCTCAAACCTGTGTCCCCTGAATTGGCAGGCGGATTCTTAACTACTGCGCCACCAGGGAAGTCCCCCATATTTGGATTCTAACATAAGATTCTATCCCAAACAAATGATCAGAAGGCTAATTCTGATTAAAATTATTATTCCATTATTAAAATCACTTGTAACTAAGGAGAACCATTCTACCACTTACATACACACACACACACACACACACACATGCAACACATACTACTTTCTTAGCTAAGAATTTTTTTTTTTAATCTTTATTTTTGTGTGTATGTGTTTTTTTGCGGTAGGCGGGCCTCTCACTGCTGTGGCCTCTCCCGCTGCAGAGCACAGGCTCCGGACGTGCAGGCCCAGCGGCCATGGCTCACGGGCCCAGCCGCTCCGTGGCATGTGGGATCTTCCCAGACCGGGGCACGAACCCGTGTCCCCTGCATCGGCAGGCGGACTCTCAACCACTGCGCCACCAGGGAAGCCCTTAGCTGAGAATTTAATAAGTATTCAGAAAAATATCCCAAAGATACTAAATAGGGGGAAGATAATTATTTCTAAAATTTTGGATAGGCCATTTTATTTCTAAAGCTACAGCTTGTGCTTATTGGGTAAGCCTGTAAGAATCTCAGGTGTTCCTCTAGCTACCAGCCCTCTTCTCTTCTCTCTTTATCAGTCAAACTCACCAGTTCCCAACTGCATCTACAGTAAATTCACATCAACCCTCTTTCAGTTCTGTAAGCCCACTCTGCTCTCCAGTACTCTTCCCCATTGTCACCCCTGACTTCTATCCTTCTATAGTTCCTCCACACTCACCTATTAGGTTAAGTGCCCCTGCCCACTGAAACCCACGTGGGCAGGGATCTTATGTGTCCTGCTTCCCATACTGTATCCTCAGACCCTACCATAGTGCCTTGCAGAGGGCCAGAGCTCCATAAATATTTATTAAACATATGAATGGTTTCTCAGTCAACCAACCAAAATTACTGCCCATAACAAGAATGTGAGCCTTTTAAGGCCAAAGACCACATGTCACTTTAAAATCCTCAGTGCAGGCCTAGCTCAATCCCTGACACAGAGATGGAACTCAAGACATGATTGACAGTTTGATGAAAGTTAACAAATTCAGTGACCTAACCATTTTCCATTTTGAAAGGCAACTTTTAGAGCTTTAACATTAAGCTACAAAATTTTTAAAATTTGCTTAATATGATTTCCTTTTCCTATGATTTTACATAAGTAGCAAAATATAGAAATTTAATTTAAATTAGAAATTTTTTATAAGTCACCAACAGTTTTGGAGACAATAATTTTATTAAATATCATTATTATTAAACACTGGAATATTATGCTACAAACAAAAGGAATCTTTTGAGAGAAAGATCTCAAAACCAGAGTAAGAATTTGGTTATTGAAGGAAAAGGAACAGATACATAAAGAGTAAAGTGGTGAGAAGGTAGGATATGAGAGAGGGTTAGAAAGAGTTCAGGCTTTTTGATCAGTGAGATGCTGTCCTTACCAGCCTACGTGGAAAGCTGTATATTTGCTGGATTTGGGAAGAGATGGCTAGGAACAGGGCTTCAATAATTTTGAGTATGAGAAGCCAAGATAACATTTGATTTGATGTGTCCTTATTAATGACAGAGTCAGAGCAAAGAGGTGCCATCAGTAGTAGATAGTGGCCGCTGAAATACAAATATGATCAGTGCTAAAACAGGACAGCAGGTATACACAGGGAAGGAAGTGCTTTCAAAAGAAACAGAAGGTCAGTGGCAGACAAAAAAGGTACCCAGTCAAAGAAATTCTAAAAGCCAAGATCAAAAACGGTGCTAAGAGAAAGGAGACGGTACCCTGGCAAAGACATATGAATGGTCCTAGAGTATAAACACTGAACCACAAACAATGAGGCAGAATAATCTGACCAGTAGAGACAACAGTAGAAATATGACCTCACTGTTAAAACACACTGTTTCCAATCAATTCTGGCACTGTTACTTAGTGGAGTCCTTCATGAACTCCAAACTCACCTCGAGTGATCCAGCTCCCATCATTGTCTTAAGATGCTCTTTTGCAATCTGCACAATTGGCCTAGATGTTGAGAACTGCCTATAAAAGTGTTCACATTATTCCCAGAATCCATGGTCTCAGTCTAATCTGAACAAATCTGTCTTCCAGTAAGTTGCTTATATCCATCATATAATTCATACTGTTTTATTACTTAACCACAGAGAAGGAATTTTATTTTTAAAATCTTATTTATTAAGCCAATTCTTCCCTATTCTAAGCACTATAATTTCTATTTTCCAAATTATTCAAAATATTGGCAGCTACTTGTTTGGATCCTCTTGGGTTGGTATAAGACAAATATGTTTTTTTTGTTTTTTGGTTTTTTTGCCACGCCACATGGCATGTGGGATCTTTGCTCCCCGACCAGGGGTTGAACCTGCACCCACTGCATTGCAAGTGAGGAATCTTAACCACTGGACCGCCAGGGAAGTCTTTGTCATTTGTAGGAGCTTTCTGCTTCCTTTCTTCATTGTAATGAGTTTGCAAGATGACTCCAAATGGCAATAGCTCTTTGTACCTGCCACATCCCATTGCAATCTCATACCTACTTTGCTGTCTGATACCACCTCGGCTGCCTTTCAGCATTACTAAGCATTTTCTCCCATTGAATATCTATTTCAGATTATTTGCTCTTACATGCATTAGCTTGCATTTTCTTAGGCTGAATCTATTTCCTGTGATAGTTCTAAACATTTTTAGGTATCTTTGTGATACTTCTCTTACTTTACTATTTGAGATGCTTCCCAATTTACTATCATCTGTAAAATTGGTTGACATGCTATTCATTTCTGATTTTATATTTTTAATGAAAATGCAAAGGAAAACTAGGTAATATGCCTCTATGAAGAAGCTGCATTTCATCTTAGTAAGAAGGATGAATTTAAGTAAAAGTTGCAAGTCATCATGTTATTAAATCAGTAAACCTGAATTGTTTGCTTACTATACAAATCATATCACTTAATTTTACAACTAGCTTAAAACAAAAGTTAAAATGATTTTTAGTATCATTTGTTTTTGTACATTATGTATATGTGGTTTAATTTCACCCATCCATTTTTTTGAGATTGAGTTAATAGAGAGGCAATGATTATTTAAAAAGAAACAAACATTTTTTGTTTAAATTGCAAATCTTAAACGCATTTAAATTTTAAAAATTCAAAAAAAATTCAAATGTCTTTGGTTCTCCAATAACTATAAAAATGTCATTGGTTTTAATTAAATAAAAGGTACCTTAATTAAATAGCAATGATCCATTCAATATTTTAAATACTACCTCATTATATTTATGAGAGTTATATTTATCCTCTCCTTCTATGCTGTTTATAACTTTTTTCTTGTGCTCAAAACATATTTTAAAATATAACTTGGCTAAGGAATTTCAGGATATTTATTTCCTAAATACTGGGCTTACGTAAACATAAAACTCCTGTTTTATATCCTTGTTTACTTAGTATCACTCTAGTTTTCGCTAGTTTCTTTTGACAGTGCCGACTTAAACACATTTTAAAAGTCTGGCAAAATTAATGTTACTCTATGCATTTTTAGTTAAATTCTGTTAAATCTTAATTATCATAGTGCATTTTTGACTCAAGAATCTTCGAAGAAAACACTTTCTAATCCAACCCAGGAAGGTTAAGAGTCAAACATGCAATTCAGAAAAGAAATATGGCAAGTCCATGTATGTGGCTCAGTCTTACAGTGATGTTTACACAGGGAATCCTGGCTCTGTCTGCACTATATTATGACCCTTGTCATCACCTGCCCTGGAGCAGTTGCATATGTGTCTACTTCTCCCATTAAGCCAAGCTCTCCTACAGGGCAGAAGCAATCTGAAACCTCTGTATCTTTCATGAGGTCTCCCATAACACTTTGCACAAAGCAGCCACACAATAAATGTTTGTGAAGTTGTATCAGAAGAGCAGAGTTCTTGGGTTTGCCTTGATACACAAGCCCCATGAAAAATGAAAGCAAAAGAAACCTAGGTGAATGGGTGGTGGGAGGGGATGGCAGTGGTGGTAAGAACGTTAGCAAGTAATTGCAAATGAAAATATTTAAATGTCGTCTTATTTAACTCTTATGTACTTGAATATGAGTTGAGTTTTTTTTTTTTAAGTAACTTTTCATTCTTCCCAAGCTAAAAGCTGGGGAAGCTTCATTATTTTATTTGAAAATATTTTCTGAGTTAGACACACCCTTATTGACACTGCCAGTATAAATAATTTGTTCTCCTGGTATGCCACTGCTGAACAATGATGAACAGATCAACAGTACAGGAATTCCCCAATAAAGAGTGACCCATTGTGTGGAAAACAGATCCTAAAACAAGGAACTGTATTTAGGATAGGTTTCTACTTTCCGAATTCCGGCACACCCTTAGTCCCTGGCGCCTATGAGTCAGTCTCCTGGTCAACCTGAACCTGATCTTTCAAAGGCAATGTGATTCAATTCAACAAATACTTATTGTGCACCCACTGTATGCAAAGGCACAAGAATGAAAACCTGAGAAAAGGGGGCCTTCAAAGGAGATTGAGAAAAAGCAATGCTCGGGGAAGACGGAAAAGATATAGGAGAGAAGGGCTTATGGAACCCAAAAGGGAAGAGGGATTGGTCAACGTTCTCAGATGTCACAAAGGCTTGGAGAGCTGAAACTCTAGAAGATAACAAAATTCTTATTGAGTAAATGCAAACTACTGGGATCAATGAACAAAATTATTAATGTCTTAAATTATTCATGTTTAGAATAATTTTGTTTTGTGGACATACTTGCTAAGAATAGGTTCCAGTTCTATTAATGTAATTACCAACTTCCCTGCCAGCCAGACTTGAAGTTTCTTCCTTTTCCCTCTGAGAAATAATACAATCAGTTACCAAGTCCTATCACTCATACCCACATGATTATGGTCACAGGTATAGTTGTACAAGTTGTGTACTGCACAAAAGTGTCACATCTGGGGGGAGGAGCATTCACATCATGGATGTGTAGACTTAAAACAATTCCCAGTAGACGTCAGTCAAGTGTCTTATTCTAACTAAATAAATATATTACAACAATTTTCTAACAGTTGGAAGTAAAAGGTCTTGAAGAGGGGCCACTCTTTTAATTCCCAGAATGCACTGAGTGGGTTAATGGTGGCCCAGCCCAAAATGTTTTCCATCTATTTTCCAGTCTTCACAAATCAGACTCACATAACATCTTGCAATAGCTTCCAAATGGATCCCCTAATTTCTCCACATTTGAGTCCATTACAGAAATATTGGAAAGGATTTCCTAAAGAGTCCCACTAGTACTTCTCTTTCCAAAATGTCTTCAGGGGCTCTATGTCATACAGTCTCTTCAACCTCACATTCAAGGCCCTTGGTAACCATGTCCTAATCTTCCTTTCTAGTCTAGTCTTACCCTACTCCCCAAGAGGTATCCTACTCTCAGTCACATCTAATTACTGTCTGCTTTACATATATCCTGTCCTTCCTTGCCTTGCTATCTTTGTTCAGGTCATTTCCTCTGCCTGGAATTCTCTCCAAACTCAGTCTTCCTGCTAGAAGTTCTAAATTACACTAAGTATTGTATTTTTGGGGAGAGAGGTTTTGGATGATTAAGTATTGTCTTTAGCAAGCATCAAAAAAAAAAAAAAAAATCATTCCCCTCCTTGGCTTTGCTTGCATTTCTGTTATCTCTTGGTGCATAACAAATTACTCCAAACTTACGACTTGAAACAATGACTATTTTTTTTACACCTCACATATTTGTAGGCCAGAAATTTGGGCAGAGCTTAGTGCTTCTTCTGTTCTGTGTGGTGATATTAGAGGCTGCTCTGGTGTTGGTAATCGGCAAAGAGATGGCCTAGTTCAGAGGCTCCCCATTCCTCCTCCTTGTCACAGACCTTTAACGTCTTCACCCTTTGAGGCCCAGCTTGAATTCCCCTTCTTCTAAGAATCCTTTCCAGGTCTTTCAGTCAGGTTTAATCTCTCACTGCTTCAGATTCTCTACTACGTTCTTCTTCATTACAGTACTTTTCCTATTCATTCTTACATTAGGTTTTCATTTAATATGTAAGAAGCAAAAGAGAGAGAAAGGCAAAGGCAGCAACAGAATGCTAGGACCCTATAAATTTCAATCAAATTTAAAGAGAACAGACACAAAATGCTCAATGTGACTGGAACTCTTGTAGAATAAAGTAGAGGGACAGAGTTCTGTGTCCAGACTGACGCCAGACGAAGCTGATCCAGCATAAGTAGACAGCCTACTTCACGTATGTATCAGTATATAATTGTGTTTATTCTAATTAGTAGCACTTGTAGTTACTATAAATTCCAGGAAAGAGAAACAAAATCAAGGGGAAACACATTTAGTGTCTTGTGCCGTTATAGTTAATGAACATTTCTAATATTGCATATATATTTTTTAATTTATTTTTTTTTATACAGCAGGTTCTTATAAGTCATCCATTTTATACACATCAGTGCATACATGTCAATCCCCATCTCCCAATTCATCACACACACACACACACACACACCGCTTTCCCCACTTGGTGTCCATACGTTTGTTCCCTACACCTGTGTCTCTATTTCTGCCTTGCAAACTGGTTCATCTGTACCATTTTTCTAGATTCCACATATATGCGTTAATATACGATATTTGTTTTTCTCTTTCTGACTTACTTCACTCTGTATGACAGTCTCTAGGTCCATCCACGTCTCTAAAATGACCCAATTTCATTCCTTTTTATGACTAATATTCCACTGTATCTATGTACCACATCTTCTTTACCCATTCGTCTGTCGATGGGCATTTAGGTTGCACCCCTGACCTGGCTATTGTAAATAGTGCTGCAATGAACATTGGGGTGCATGTGTCTTTTTGAATTATAGTTTTCCCTGGGTAGGTGCCCAGTAGCGGGATTGCTGGGTCATATGGTTAGTGCAAATATTTTTGTCCTCAAAAACGTTCAAACTGGGATCTTCCCTTGCAAAAGTAAAATCCACATCCTACAGAATGACTTGAAGAGATACACTAATGGGACTGTGAAATTATACTAATAACAAAATCCAGTAATTCACACTACCTAGTTAAATAACCTATATAAAAATGCAATTTTGAACTAGAAAAGATATAAAAGAGAGATAGATCTTCCTTGACTTACAATGGGGTTAAGTAGAAACTATCATAAGTCGTAAATGCATTTAATACACCTAACCTACCAAACATCATAGCTTAGCCCAGCCTGCCTTAAATGTGCTCAGAACACTTATATTAGCCTACAGTTGGGTAAAATTATTTAACACAAATCCTATTTGATAATAAACTGTGGAATATCTTATGTAATTTATTGAAGACTATACTGAAAGTGAAAAACAGAATGGTTACAGGGGTACAGAATGGTTGTCAGTGTATCAGTTGTTTACCCTCATGATTGTGTGATCATACTGCATATTGCTAGACCAGAAAAAGATCAAAATCCAATATTCAAAGGACAGTTTCTACGGAATGCATATTATGCCATTGTAAAGTTGAAATATCGTTAAGTTGAAGCATCGTAAGTCAGGGACTGTCTGTAGTTCAATCTTACTACCACTATAATGAAAAAACTGAGGCCCACAAAATGTGACTAGACTAAAAAAAAACAATTCCTCTCCTGTATAAAAACAAACAAAACTAAACTAAAGGTACAAAGTTCTGTGAAGCAAAACATGTACAGAACTGTTGATGGCAGCATTGTCTATGAGACAGGGTATAAATGCCTGCTACCAGGAGAAGGGGTAAATAAATTATGGTATCTTCATGCAAAGAAATACTATACAGTAGTAAAAACGAATGGACCAGATAAATATCAACTACAAATATCAACACAGATGAATCTGACAAATGCAGCACTGACTAGAAAAAGCAAATTGCAGCAGAAGACAAAGAAAATAACAGTACTTATATAAACTTTTAAAACAAGCAAAACAATACTATATATAGTTTGGAATTATATACCATATGTGGTAAGAGTATAAGAAAATGACTTGGGAATGAGTGGCTACTTCTATGGGGGCTGAAGGGGTACACAGGCAGCTTCTGCGGTACCCATCTGTAGTGTTTCATTTCAAAAGCTAGTGTTAGACACATGGATGATTATATTATACTTCATAACTTTCGTGAAACTTAATTATTATATAATAAAATTTCAAGATAAGAAGCATTAAAAACATCTCTTACACTTTGTCTTTTGAGATATGCACTACCAAACTTCAGCATAAACGCAGATACATAAAGACTAGGCAGATGTTGAGGGGTTCAAGACCATTGGCATAGGCTATGTGAGAGCAAGGAAGCAAAGAAGTCTCTGGTTCTCAAAATAACATAACAAAAACAAACAAAAAAATCCAACTAAGTAAACACATTTTTAGAAAATTTTAAATAAATCACACTCCAGATCCTTCCCTCAACTTTTGCATGTTGACTTTAGGGTGCGCCTCCCCAATCCCCCCACTGTGAGGGATCATGAGGAGATACGATGAAACACAACACAGATCCTGCTGCAGCCTCTGGAATGGTGATGGAGGCAGAACCAAGGGAATAACCACGATTTAGTGAGCACATACTATGTACCAGGCATTGAGAGCTTTGAGCCTTATCTGCATTCTCTGCATTTTCTATTTAATCCATACAATGCCCCTATGAGGTAGGAATGACTATCATGTTCATTTCAGAAAGGTTAAAGCACTTGCCAAGGCCACATAGCTAGCAAGTGGTGGAGGGAGGATTCTAGCCAGAGTCTGACATGTAATCAGTATATTGCTGCCTTTCTGTCTATCCAAAATTATAATTACCAAATATCTGTTAACTCATCTTCAAAAAAAAAGTTACCTAACTTACATCTGGCTCCAAAACATGTTCAATTGCTTTTAAAGCAGCTTTGCTTTGGTAATTTTTAAGTATTTCCTCTTCTACAGCACGGCACAAAGAACTTTATAACTCACTCTCTTACAAAACCACCTGTACTATGTCCACATGGTTGTCAACGTTTAAAAACGAATACAAATAATAACAGAAGCAATTCCAAGGGGAATTTTTCTTTGGGGGAGAGGATTAGATGGAAACATTCTAAAAAATGAAAAAGGTGCAACATGTGGAATAATTTTATTTTCTCACATCTTGGATACCTTATATGTGCAACGATGTCAAAAATAAAGGCTCAAGGAGTCCTGAAGTTGAAGTGTCTCAAGATCTCAGAATCCAAGACGACACCCTGAACATATAATTGATTTTTCTCTATTTACTAACCACTAACACATTCACATCACTCACCTCTTAATAAAAGTAGTAACTCATCTCTCAAAAAAAGGCAAAATCCTATTCATTTAAAATGAAAAGCTTTTATGCATATTAGTTTGCCACAAAATAGATCAACACAGGTGTTCTACCAAACTGCTCATCTCTTCTGGGGTGAGCAGGTGCCCCACGCTGTGGCAACATCCAGGAATCTCGGGAAGACTCTCAGCACCATCTAGGCCAGCGATCCTCAACCCTGGTCACAGAGTAGAATGATTCAGAAACTTTAAAGAAATTCTGAGCAGACTATTACTCTATACATGATTGGTAAAACAGTACTGACTAAAAGATAACATAAGGGAATATTGTCTTGAACTTGAGGTAGGCAAAGATTACCTGTACAGACCCATAAAGTACTAACCGAAAGGGGAAAAGATTGATCAATTCAACATTAAAATTAAAAACTTGCTTATTAAAAGACACCCTGAAGAGTGGGAAAGGCAACCCCCAGTGTGGAGACAATGGTGACCAACACATACATCAAAGAACAGGCCTGGGGCTGCTGTGGCCATCCTGCCACCAGAGGGGGGCAGCTAGTCTGAAGACCAGGCCTACACACAGGGGGTAAATGTAAAGCCAAAGATTCTGGGCCTTCTTCAGAACCTGAATCAGGGCATGCCTAAAGTCGGCCTGACTCATGCACTGTCTGCGTAGAAGAGCCAATTGACGCCCATTTTATTTACAAGCCAGGAATAGTCCGATTTTCTGTCACTTTCTTCATAAACAGTCTCAAGTGATACTCAGGTCAGATACACTTCCACTTCAATTTTCAACTTCTCTGAGAAGGCAATCCACCACCTGTCCTCATTCCTGATTTCATTCAAGCCTTACTCTAAAAAGTTTTGACAATGCCAAACTGGGGTCGTTACTTGCCTAGTCTCAGGCACAAAAGGCTATCTTTTCGTTTCTCAATAATCGTCTTTGCCCTTTAGGGACCTACTTCAGGGTATCCTCAGTTTTAGAGTTTACTGCTTCTCTGCCATCACTTCATATTCCTTTCTTTTTGTTTAATTCACCCCTGATTTCTCTAGCCCTATGCTCTCAGGGCACAATGCCCTAACAAACACTACTTACTGAAAGCAGCATGGTAACCTCGTTTATTCATTTTGTCCACAAAACACATTTATCAGTGATAAACGTGTGCCAGTCCATGTGTTTACAACTATCACCATACCATGCATTATAATCCCTTTAGCTGTCAGTAATCATAAATCCTCGAAAAGTTTACATGCTTAAATAGATCACAGGAGTCTGCCTTACACTAGCAGCACTGGCACACTAACATTATGTACACACTGGGCCAGCAAGTTTTCACATTTCATTGTTTAATTAAATTGTTTTTTTACTTTATACCATTCCAGTTTAAAAAAATTCTTATATTTTTCTGTAAAACTCTTCCTTTACTTTTCATATGCTTGGAAACCATTTTGGAGTCTTCTTGCCAATGCAAAAGGCTTTTCCTTAAGGCTGGCATAGGCTGGACTGTAGTGACAGGCATGAGACGAGGCAGACAGATTTTTCTCCTTTTTGCACACTGATTAAAAAAAAGTGCCACCAGATGTGAAAGGGAAAATTTAGACTCCAAATTCTGAAATTTAATCTAGCAATAAAGAAGCACCAAATTCTTAAGACACAGTGTACGTCAGCTATCTGCCATCCCACCATTTCCTCCTTTAAATGTGCTCTTGATTAGAGGGAGCCTACAACATTTTTTTACTTTGGTTAACAAGGTTTCTTTTACTTTAGTGAGCACTACTGGTGAAGGAAAACAGGACTTCTTTGCTTTAAAAGGAGTTGGTGGTGGTCAGATAAGTGAGAAGCTCAATTTTGTTAAGTGGAGAGATTTCACTTTACTAGTGATATTTCTGACAGAGGTTTTTAAAAGTAAGAAGTACCTGTGTTTAATCCCCACTTTACCGATGCATAGATGCTTATCCTACCCGGAAGTGAGCAGAAAAGCAGTGAGGGAATAGGTCAAATTAGGCCTTAGGCACAGACTAAAGATAAGCGATTTTATTTTGAGATAGATTTAAAGCCGGTGGAGGGTTTTGAACACAGGAATGACCCAATCTCACTTATACTAAAAAAAAAAAAAAAAATCACTCCAGCAACTGTGTGAAAAAAGGTTGTACAAATAGAATAGAATATTATGCTGCTAATAAATGAATGAGATAAATTTGTAAGTTGCTAAGGAAAGATGTGCAAAACATATAGTTAAAAGCTAAGACGCAGAACAGTATACGCAGAGTATGATCCTCTTTGTGGAAACAAGCATACACATGCACCAGATTTCTCAAAATTTAAAGCCGAAGTATTTTCATACCCAAATTGTTCTAAACATACTTAAAACTTTTCTAATAAATATTTTGGGTATTCATTTCAGACTTAAGTTCACTGAAATTAAATGGAATTAAGCAAAATTTAAATGAAATTAAAAATTCAGTACTTAGCCACATTTCAAGGGTTCCATAGCCACATGTGGCTAGAGTCTACATTATTGGACAAAGCAGATCTAACAACTGTAGAAAACATATAGGAAAGGTTAAACCTGTTTCTGGGGCTTAGAACTGAGGGCAAGGGATGGACCTTTTACTTCTCAACTTTATGCCTTCTGCCACAAAATAAACTTTTTTTTTTTTTTTTCAAATTAAAAAGGCAGGGGCAGATGCAAGTTGTAAGGGATCTGAAGCTTATACAATTTTTAAAGCCCTTTTGACGAATACAAAATTATGAATACAAAATTTCATAAGAAAGTGAAAATGCATTTAGAAGTGATAAAAATTTACAAATTTTAAACACCTGAAAATACCACAAACATCACAAAACCCAGAAAAATATCATCCTATTTTTATTAATTAATCATCTGGCAAACCTCTATAATACCTTTTTTTCCCTAAAATTTTTGGCTATCCACATTTTGACAAATGACAATATTATACTATAATTTTCCACATATAAAATTAAAGAATAATTTAATGCTTCTTCTAATTGTGGTACAGGAACATAGTTGTTTAGAAATATATGTCTAGGAAAGGTTCCTTTAACTTCACAACTCAAGTCAATTTTTAGGATCATTGTCAAATTTGGGAAAACTTCTATAAAGTTACTTTCATATGTGAGCTGCAAAACATCAGGGTGTTTCAGTTTCTTCCGTGGCAACTAATCCCAAGTATTCTTCAAATTGCAGGCACTCATTAACTATAAAGCTGATTGCAGACACATATTATGAAGGTTTTTGTTAACTTTCTCCATATTGTGGACAAATCAGCAAGAAACATAACTCTTTTCCCGATGTATTCCTATCATTCATCTCTCTTTGTTAACTAGATCTTCAAACAATCATCAAGCCTATTTATTCTATTTGGAATTTCTTCTTCTCAAATGAATTACTGCTTTGGGGATAATCTGAATTTTTTTTTACAATATACTTTTGGTCATCAGAATAGTTTCTATTTATTTCACCATTTTTATTGCTTTAGTTTTATGTTCCATTATCTGAATTTTCTCAGTTCTTTAATAAATAAAGGTAGTGGTAAAAAAAAAAAAAGAAGTAACCCTTCATATATGTTTGAATTGGGAATCTGTAATTTCTCAGTTGTCTTATTGAAACACTCCTGAAACATCTTTTAAACTGCAGTTAAAGTCGTATATTCCCAGCTCAACTTCCCTTTAAGCCAGATCCAAAAAAATGCCTGTGATCACTCCAGAGCAATCTAAGATGTGAAGAAATGTGATGGAAGGAGGGTCAGGGCAGAAAAGGGACAGCAGTCTTAACTAATTGTGTTTTAAATATCTTAAAATTTTTCAAATTTTGCAAGACCATATGGCCCTGTGAATACACAGCTAGAGATCTTCCCAGGGCCTTGGAGGGGGGCCTGTGCAAGGAAGGGGCCCTGAAACCTAAATCCCAGTCAATCAGCTTCTGGTAAACTTGCCTCTGATTACAGGTAAACAGAGGAGTCAGAAGACCCAGTTTAAGCCAAAGGTCCTTCCTTAGCTTAAGGAGTTCGGCGTTTCGCCCCACCTGTCCCTCCACCTCCACAGTGAATATTCAATTTCAGGCTGAAGTATACTTCCAGGAGGTCTTAGAGCAGCAAACTCTAACCTTCCTTCCTACTTGACACAGCTAAAATTGCTTCATCTCAGTTTTTGCCCTAGTTGAGGTTCATACAAGTTGAAACCTTAACCAAAAATTTCTGACTGTTTTTCAGAAACTTCTTCAGTTTCAGTTTCAGCAATCCATTGTTTTGATTGATGCATCCAGCCTCTCTCTCTCTAAAGCTCGGGGAACGTTAGCCCTATCTTAATGTAACAACTCTGAAAGTCTCAGTTGCCCCATAGATCCATTTTTTAAAAACTCATTTATATGGGCTAAAGCCACGACACATATAGTTGGGGTGGGCAATAGTCATCACAGAGCTCCATACTTCATTAGTGGAAGTAATGTAACTAGTGGTACAACATAGGAAACAGCAATGAGGACATTATATTCACACTGCTCAGCTATGTACACAAAAGGAAGCCTGCGCAACATTGAACAATCTATAAAGTAGCAGTCAAAACTGGCTTCTTCCACAATTAAAGCTGTTTTCAGTTTCTCTTTACAATTCATCTTTTATTTTTAACATAGAGAATCCCAAGCTCTTATTGGGGGTCATTACTTCTTAAATATTTTATTGACACTATTTACTATCTCCATTTACCCTCTAACTCTTGGAAGTCCAGCAATAGGTTTTAGTTATGGCTTTCACCAAATTCTGTCAAATCTGAAAAATACACATAGTTAAGAACACGAACTCTTAAGAGCCAAACTGACTGGGTTCAAATCCCAGCTCAGCCACTTTCTACCCGTGGTTTTGAGCAAGTCACTTAACTTCTCTGTGCCTCAGTTATCTCATAGGTAAAACAGGGATAAAATAATACCCCATAGAGATGCTGTGAGCATTAAATGAATTCGTGTTCATAAATACTGAGAGCAGCGCCTGGTACACACTCGGGCTGCATATGTGTTTGTTAAATATGAGAAAAATATGAATCACATGTAATATGAAATGAGAGTGATCGGAGAAGCTAAAATCAAGATATGCACACTAATTTGAGTGTTTTACTATCTCCCATCATGTTGTAAATTCCAAACTGCCAAGGACAGTTAATTCAAGTTTAAAAGCACAAACACAATTCTGAGCCAAATAAACAACTTGTACATTAACAATCCTTTATCTCTGATCACAGGTAATCAAACATTGACAAGCAGCTTGGGCTAGTAGAGTCTGATGTATGTGAAATGGACTCTAGCTGGGAAGCTTTAGGCACATCATTTAATTTCTTGGAACTTCATTTTCCGTATTTGGGCAAATGGGTATAACGCTGTCTGAACTTCTTAAGATATTTTCTAAAATCCCATTATATAAAACACACATAAAGAGCTATTATGTGGCCCAGCATCTAGCAGATGCTCATTAAATAGTAGTTATTATTATTGTTGTAAGTGACCATTATTCTACTCCATTAACATTCCTCTTTCTATATTATACTACATATTAAAGATCGTTGCCCCTCACCATTCTAGCAATATAATTAAGAAAATCTATCTTCCCTATTCACTTTTGTTAAAACTGTCAAACATAATCAATGTCTGACCTTGTCCTGGACTAAGATTGAATAACATCGGTGAAAGAGATCCTTCATGGATATTTATGAATGCAAATGTGACACACAAGGTCCTTTCATTAGTACTTAACGTTATTAAAGTTTTTACAGAACTTAGATAAACTATCACAGAAAAGAATAATTACAGCTTAGATTTCTGCATAATAACAGTTTCAGTTTATGCCACCTTTTGTGAGAACTTTCAAAATCTTAACATATACTACTCTGTGAATATTTTCATTACATCTGCATATTAGATCAGAGCAGATATACGCCTGGTTTTATTTTAGAAAAATATGAGGCTAAAGATTTATGACTTGCCCTCCTAAACATACCAAGAAGGGAATTCACATCATTTCTCACTATTTCTGGAGGAAGCCTTTGCTGCCAGTACTGAGAATGTTACAAAATTAAATATTAAAGGCTCGAATTGCTAAATATTCTATAAGCTATGAAGAAAATACTTACCGACTTCCATTTCTGGAAAATGCATCAACTAATGTCCCTCAAATATTTTCCCTTGGATTAAATGGAAACAGTTCAAACCCAAAGAAGACACATAGCTTTAACCTGGAATGTTGGCTGTTAGAGTGTATGCTGCTAGAAAGTAATTAAACCACCTTATATTCTTACTTAAGTGAGATTATAAAAACTCAGAAAAGAGTCCTTCAAGAAAAATTGTCAAAACAATTTAAATTCATTTAACACATTAAATCTCACTGTATTTATTGTGGAATTGTTACAGCATTCATTTTAACTTCAAAAAAAAGGTAATTGATAGATATTTTCCTTGGAATCCCACGCAATTTTTCTTCAAATCTATTATAAAATACCAACACCAAGAATGGAAAGGCTATAGGCTAGAACTTTCAGAAGCGCTAGCAAGGGAAATTTTTGAAAAACAAATAAAAAAAGCAAATATAGAAATTAATGTAATCACACTGACTTAAGAGGAGCCAAGGATGGAGGAAAATCTCGTATGATGGGACATCTCTAGCACAGCGATAAAATGGGATGCAAAGGGGTATCTGGAGTGTAGGAAGTTGGATGTTAGATTCATTGATGGCCATGCCTGGTTCTAGGCTGACAGAGCTAAATCCCAAAGTATTATTGTACTAATAAATATTATAATTCTTCTCCCTAAATTTTTAATTTTAAAAATAATTTTAAAAACTTAAACATATATTAAAATGTACTACCATTTTCAGAAGAGCAACATGAACAGCTATGAAAAGGTAAATATATTTCACAAACTTTGGTAAATAGGTGCATCAGCATTATGATCGTATTATTAATATACCGCCATAGCACAATGCTGATTACTTTGCTATAAATATAAATCCAAGGCAAAGATAAGTCCTATCTCACCTGCTCCCTTTAAAAAAATTTACAGCAGCTCTAACGAGATTGAGTGATGAAATCATATTGCAATTCTGGGACTGGTCATCTAGTTCTGTAGCAGCAGCAATATCAAAATGTCATCATTAGTTCCATAATATTTCTATAAATCTGTATTTTACAAATAGGTACTGAATTTATATTATGTTCTAATCCATGGAACAGAATTTGGTTTCACCTTATGACATAAACAAGTATATAATAAAACATAAATAAAATAAAATATTTAATTTTATATATAAAATAAAACATAATGCATACAATAAAACATATAATGACTTATTAGATGATTATACTTTGTTTTCCTATTTTTGGGCCCAGAAACAGCACATTCTCTAATAATTTAATGATTCAGATTTAATTTCTGTACTTTCTTCCAAGAACACAGCAAACTTTCCTTTTCCTTCAAGGAAAATTACCTGTTAAGCTGAAAATAATGACAGCCGAATTTTCAGTTATAGAGAGAAACAGTTTCAGAGAGAAACTCAGGAAGCGACAATGAAGATTTCCCATTTCTCAAAACCTTGACCTAGTGGGCTTAGCGCTTCACATGAAAGGACCAAAACCTTCGGTCTCCACTCTGTTTTGAGTTACTACCCTGGCAGCCTTTCTGGCAGTTTCAATTGGTTAAAAGAATGTTTTTATTTCTGAGCAAAAATATATTTCATAATTGCTAAGTATCACAATAACCCAAGATTTGATGCTTTCTGAGTAACACTGTAGAGCCGTGGAAAAAACCCCATGATCTACTACTACCTGGTGACCTTTCCAAGTCACTGGATATTTCTGAGCCTCAGTTTTCCTCATCCATAAACCAGGAAAAAGGCATTTGCTCTGCCTTGTTCTAGGGATTTCTGAAAGGATCAAATAAAGTAGCATGTATGAAATGCTCTATAAGACAAAGTATTCAACAAATGGAACAGTATTAATAATTGTAGAAAAAAATAAGAGTGATTATTAATTAAATAAAATGTATTAAACAATAACTGGGCTTTCTAGGACTAGGACTTTTCTAAGAATTTTAAGAGTTATAAAGGAAAAAGGGTGAGTGACTTTTCTAAATGATAACTTCAAAACGATTATCAATACTTCTGAGCAAAGCAAGGCTAGAGTTGTCCTCTGCCCTAGGACAGACATCAAAACATCACTACATAATATCCTCCCAAGGCAACTCCAAAACAATAGTAGGATTTATCAACCCCTTGCATCTCTATTATTTAGGAAGAGTCCTCATGGCCTACGGGCTACTGAAGGTATCTCATTACTATTTCTCACCATGCACTTGAAGGCCACTTTGCCTACTGAGCAATCAACACCATTTCTAATTAGATATATGAAGTATCAAAAACATGGCAATAACTTTCAGTAACAAGTTACACACACAACACACACATATACAAACACTCCATTTTTAAGAAGGGATATAAACATCTTAAAAAAATTCTTTTAAATCTACAGGACCTTAATCCCTGAAGATAGCAATAAAAAAAAGGGGATTGTTTGTGTAAACTGTACCAAAATAATGAGACATTTCCAAGTTTGTGTTTGAAGTTCTTTAAACAAGGTGGTCTTTTTAGTGAGCTGAGATAAAAATTTAAAACATTTTAGGGACAGAGCATTTGGTTGGCATTCTGCCACTTTCTACACCAGATAATTTCAGTTGCTGCTATTTGTCTCATATGTTTTTTATTCTCCCTCTAGGGAAGTCAAAGCCTTTTCACTTGCAGGCAAATTTTACTGTAGCTCTGGTAACTACTTTACAAGGTGATAAGCATTCACAAGAGGCTTTTATTAGGCTGGTAGCAAAAGCAAAAACTATGTGCACATATTTAGACAACATGTGTGAAATGGAAAACTTTAAACGTATGAGAGCTCCAAGTTAACCTACTAAAACTGCATATCCCATGAAAAATCTGGGGGTAGAAAAAAGAAACATGCTAAATAGCCTCAAATATAACTGACTGTATATTTTCCTTGCCTTCAACTCAACATAACAGCTTGTTTAATTAACTATGTCAACTAATGCATATGTTAACTCATTGCTATCTGATTTTGCCCAGAGAATGTTTCCCTCCATCACTTTTCCAAATGATTTTACCAAGTTAGAACAGAAACTCTTGCTTTTATCATGTTTATTCCAACCGGTTCCATGAGTAGTGTCCCAAAGAAATAAATGGTCTGAACTCTATGGTACAATTAAGCTATGAGGGCAACTAAGCATTCAAACATGAGACTATTAGTTAAGACACGAAGTTCGAAAGTACTATACTAATCAGAGAAAGAAATGATCATCAGTTATCATAAACGTACCAGTCCTGAGGGGCCTTAAGGCAGGCCTTGGATTCTAGATAAGACTTGAGTAAGAGGAGAGAATAACTGCCTGGGAAATGACAAAAATAATGTGCCCGCATGATCAGCTTCCAGGGCTCAGAGAGACTGAGCAGGAGCTCTGATGAGGGGCAGTGGAAAATGTGGGGAAACAGACCGTTTGTTGGAAATCACTGCACTAGACTAGTTTTACACATCATTAAGTAAAACAGACTCAGTGATTTTCAAGTCTCCTTCCACTACTTGTAAGTTTACATCATAAATCTAATAAAATAAACTCTCCTTGCTTTGTAAAGATACAGTGCTTTTCCTGACAACGTAACTTTTTCTGACCTGTCCACTAGACTGTAGGCTTACCAAGAATGAGTTCCACCTTATACCCCCAGAGGTTGGTTCCAGTGTACAGCACATAAGCAGGGACCAAAATAAATGCTTCCTGAATGCTACAGCACAGAGTGCAGGATTAGAAAATGAACTTTCTTGGCACAGAGTAATAAAAGTATAACCTTTCTCAGTTTGTCACTGTACATCCCATAAGGAGAACAGAATTTCTCAAAATAACATCACAATGTAATTAGAAATCAGAAAGAAGAAGCAGTAGAATCTCAAAAAGAAAGATTTATGAGACAACCTACAGAATGGGAAAAAATAATTACAAATCATATATCTGATAGACTTTTATCTAGAATATATAAAGAACTCTTATAACTCAATACTAAAAATATAAATACCCAAGTTAAAAATAAGGAAAAAATCTGAATAATCATTGGTCCAATGAAAATATACAAATGGCCAAAAAGCACATGAAAAAATGCTCAAATCATTAGCCATCAGGTAAAAGCAAATCAAAGCCATAATAAGATACTACACCATATCCACTAGGATGACTACAATCAAAAAGACAGACAGGCAAGATCTTTTTTGACCCACCTCCTAGAGTAATGAAAATAAAAACAAAAATAAACAAATGGGACCTAATTAAACTTAAAAGCTTTTGCACAGCAAAGGAAACAATAAACAAGATGAAAAGACAACCCTCAGAATGGGAGAAAATATTTGCAAATGAAGCAACCAACAAGGGATTAATCTCCAAAATATACAAGCAGCTCATGCAGCTCAATATCAAAAAAGAAACAAACAACCCAATCAAAAAATGGGCAGAAGACCTAAATAAACATTTCTCCAAAGAAGACATACAGATGGCCAACAAACACATGAAAAGATACTCAACATCACTAATTATTAGAGAAATGCAAAACAAAATTACAGTGAGGTATCACTTCACACCAGTCAGAATGGTCACCATCAAAAAAATCTATGAACAATAAATGCTGGAGAGGGTGTGGAGAAAAGGGAACCCTCCTACAACTGTTGGTGGGAATGTAAATTGATACAGCCACTATGGAGAACAGTATGGAGGCTCCTTAAAAAACTAAAAACGGGCTTCCCTGGTGGCGCAGTGGTTGAGAATCCGCCTGCCGGTGCAGGGGACACGGGTTCGTGCCCCGGTCCGGGAAGATCCCACATGCCACAGAGCGGTTGGGCCAGTGAGCCATGGCCGCTGAGCCTGCGCGTCCGGAGCCTGTGCTCCGCAACGGGAGAGGCCACAACAGTGAGAGGCCCGTGTACCACAAAAAAAAAAAAACTAAACTAAAAACAAAACTACCATATGATCCAGCAATTCCACTCCTGGGCATATACCTGGAGAAAACCATAATTCAAAAAGATACATGCACCCCAATGTTCACTGCAGCACTATTTGCAATCGCCAGGGCATGGAAGCAACCTAAATGTCCATCAACAGAAGAATGCGTAAAGAAGATGTGGTACATATATACAATAGAATATTACTCAGCCATATAAAGGAACAAAATTGGGTCATTTGTAGAGATGCGGATGGACCTAGAGGCTGTCATACAGAGTGAAGTAAGTCAGAAAGAGGAAAACAAATATCGTATACATTGCTTATATGTAGAATAGAGAAAAATGATACAGATGAACTTATTTGCAAAGCAGAAATAGACACACAGACATAGAGAATGGACGTATGGATAACAGGGGGAGAAGGGGGGACAGGATGAATTGGGAGATTGCGATTGACATATATATACACTATTATGTATAAAATAGATAACTACTGAGAACCTATTGTATAGTACAGGGAACCCTACTCGATGCTCTGTGGTGACCTAAATGGGAAGGAAATCCAAAAAAGAGGGGGTATATGCATATGTATAGCTGATTCACTTTGCTGTACAGCAGAAACTAACACTACACTGTAAAGCAAGTATACTCCAATAAAAATCAATTAAACAAGAAAAAACAGACAGACAGACAGTAACAATTAGTATTGGCCAGGATATTGAGAAATTGGAACTTGCACACACTGCACTTAGGACTGTAAAATGGGCCAGGCCCTTTGCAAAACAGTCTGGAGTTTTTCAAATAATTAAACATAGAGTTACCATATGACTCAGCAATTCCACTCCTTGGTATATACCCAAGAGAAATGAAAATATATATACTCAAAAACCTGTACACAAATATTCACAGCAGCATTATTAATATTAGCCAAAAAGTAGATATAATCTGAATGTCTATTAAGTGATGAATGAATAAACAAAATATGGTATAGCCATACAGTGGAATATTATTCGGCAATAAAAAAGAATGGAATAATAATACATGTTCCAACGTGGATGAACCTTGAAAAGTAAAAGAAGTAAAGGACCCAGCCACAAAAGAAGTAAAATAAGCGTCAGAAAAGATCAAATATATTGTATGATTTCACTATGTGAAATGTCCAGAAAATGGAAATCTATAGAGGCAGAAAGTTTGGGGAAAATGAAAAGTAACTGCTACTGGGTACAGAGTTTCTTTCTGAAGTGATGAAAAGGTTCTAGAGTTGCCTGTAAAACTACACAACGAGTGCTCTACTCTGTGAATATGTTAAAAGCCATTGAATTGTACACTTTAAGTAAGTTAATGTTATAGTATATGAATTATATCTCAATAAAGACTTTATTAAAAAATATAGTTTCTGTTTAGGGTGATGAAAGAGTTTTGGAAATAGACAGTGGTGATGGTTTCACAACATTGTAAATGTAATTAATACCACTAAATTGTACATTTCAAATGGTTAAAATGGAAAATTTTATGTTATATATATTTTACCACAATAATTTTAAGAAAGTGCAGAATGGAAAAAAATAACTTTCTTTCCCCAGTTTTAATTATGAGTAGATTCTTCCTTCAGTAGAGGCACTTTGTCCAAACTAGGAAAATCCCACATCTAAAATATTTTATCAGCCCATAGATAAAGGAAGTATTAACATGATTTTGGAAATTTTATTGAATAAATCAATCAGTATAACATTTTTAAAAATTGTAAAAGATATTAAAATCAAATGCATTCCCTTTTCAGTTTTACAACTTATAAACTTCGTATATTTGTGGTTCTTAACCTGCCTTAACACTGTTTTTGACAGATGATGTTTGTTAACTGCTTTGCTATTTCCTGTAGTGAGGAAATTGACTGTTACACTTCAGGTTTTAACAAATAGCATTTCTACTAACCTTTGCTAATTATGCTGTGCCTGTATTTTGTGTAACATTTCACACTACATTTATTCTCCTACTTTGATTTCAGAACAACTTATTTGTAAAAAAGTGAACTTATATACATTTCATTTTGACTCACCAGCCAAATCTGATTGTGTTGCTTCTAATCCAATTCTACACAGATACTTAAACAGAAATGCACATTGATGTGACTAAACTGAATACTTAAATATACAGCACCTCTTTCAGATTTCAACAGGAATGTAGATACACAGACATAAATACAGACCAAGCAAAAACAGCCTAGTGCACGCACTGTAAAAGCCATGTGCTTTACAATAAATATTTCTGTGCAAGTCTTTTCAAATATACTGAGAATTATTACTTTAACGTGATTGCATTTGAATGTACAGCACCTTGATGGGTTTAGTTTAAAGCAAGTCTATTACGACAGAAAGAAGAGCAAATGTTCTACCATAGTGCCGTTTTATATGAAATAAAACATCAATATCGGAGATGAAAAAAATTAAAGCATCAAACAATAGTAACTCTGTCGTCAATCAAGCTTATTTCAGATAAATGAATACAGAATTTCAAATCTGTGATTACTCATACTTACATTCTTTTCACTTGACAATCCTGAAAATCACTTTACCTAAAAATTTTGGTTCTAAATGTTAGGCTCATTAATTAAAAGAATTAATCCTCTAAGAAGTTGTCACTTAGAAAAGGCATCTTGAGAAACAGAGTAACAAATACTGATATGAGCTATGCCTTGATTTTTAAATTCTTTTATATTTATAAATAATATTATATATGGTGAAAATCTCATTTTCTGTGATGAAAAATAAATGTTAATCTTTTTAGATGAGAAAAATAATGACTGATGCACACTGGATGCAAGGGCCAGGAGACTCCAGAAACCATATTTTTTATAAACTTAACAAAAAAAACCCAATACATTTATTAAGTGCACACTTTGTGAAAGACATTTTCTTCTGCATTTTACATACTTGATTTCATTTAGTCCTCGCAAAAATTTTGTGCAGTAGGTATTCATTATGTATAGCCACTTCATACATGAGAAAACTAAGGATGAAGAGATTAAGTAGGCTGTGCAAATGTGCAGGAGTAAGAATTCGAACTAGAATTGAATCCAAGTCCATGCTCTTTCCATTACACCATTCTTTCTTCTACAAGTAAACAGTCTATCATTTGCTAAAATAATTCAGTAGCATCAGCTGTTGCAACTGTAAAAAGGCTCGGGGAATACCAGACATATTCCTGAAGTCTGACTGGTAAAGCTATATTACCCAGCTATGAAGGGGAAATCATACTTAGGCAGAGCAATCCCTACTTTTCCAAATTTGACACATCAGAACAAACAAGAAATCAAAACTAAATTAAACTCAACCTTAACATTTATATTTCTTAAAGTCCTATTAATCCAACCAGCAGAGGCATGTAATAATACATGGAAAACAGGATGCTAATTTTATAAAAACAATTTCTACTTGGATTCTGCATGTTGTATATTTCCCACTCTGTATGTATCCTGTACATGCATTTGAACATGTCTTTTATAGGTGTACATTTAAAAAAATTGCTCCAAAAGAGAGCTCATCCAAGGTCATCTCACTGGTTAATTTCATTTATAAGTTACAGTGAGGTTTGCTTTTTGGATACCAATACATTTCTTTTTTTTGGGCAATCTGAATTACATTTATTTTTAAACAAGTGGGAGAAATATTGAGTGTCTTGAATGTTGTGTGCAAAACTGATCCACGTCACCATCTCACCATCACAACCGAACATGGCAAGGCAGGTACATTGGTTTCCAGCATCACAGGCAACACTGCATGTAGGTTTTTTAATGAATAATGTAAACTTCAGTGTTAAGGCAGCTGGTAGTAATGCTGAACACAGGCTTAGCTCCGTGCCCATTTCAGGAATGAGACGGTCAGCAATTGAAAACAAACTGTGAGAGGAGAAAAGGGGAGCCAGCATTATCTGACAAAAACAGTGTGTCAAAATATTTTCCCTTTCACACACACAAAAAGAAATACTGGAACATTAGAAAAACAAAGCACCCATCCCACCAACTTCAGCCTGTTCTTTAACAAATACTTCAAAATACTGATAAATAATAGTGACTGCAAGCAGAATTCCAGTGTCTGAGCCGATGGCCCCGAGGAAGTCAGCCAACACGGACAGGGCGCCGATGCACAAGTTGCCGAACACAGCTGCTATGCGGATGCACCTATTAAGCTCATGAACCACAGATGTATCCCTGTGGCCTCTCATTACGATTTGCTGTTCTTTAAGCTGTTCAGCTACATCTTTGGCTGAGGAACAAGACACCACTATCCACATCTTAGACAAGAATGCACATGATCCCAACAGGAAGATGCTATAAACAACCACATGGACAGGATCCTCAAATATGGTGCCCATGGACTCAGGAGGAGAAAGGTAGTAACAAAGGCCCCCCACTGGGTAAGAACAAGCAGGTCCTCCCCAACTGACATCAGCCCACGGTCCTGGTAAATTTACTAAAAAGTTGCCTGGTAAATTTACTAAAAATCGAACTGACAGCATCTGGGAAATAACATACAGGTTGGATGATGGGGATGTTGGAGGTGTAGAAGAGCTTGGGGTAGCTGCTGTACTGCCCTCAGTACTGGGCCGACATAATGGGCAGATCCACATGAAATCCCTGAAAATATATAACAGCAAACACGAAAACTGTAGCAATGAGGTTCATGAGATTGGGTAAATTCTGATGATTGAAAGCTTCCCTTAGAGCTTGACCTGTGTCTGTCCTGGTGGCCAGTAAATGAAAGACAGCTATGACTGCACCCTCAAACTCAGTACCTCTGCCACTGTTAATGGTAGTGGGACTAAAGGCCTTCCAGACAATGGTTTCACACATGTTGGTGGCAATAAAGAGTGAAATTCCAGACCCCAGGTCGTAACCCTTCTGTAGCAGCTCATCTAACAGCAGCACAATCAAACCAGCAACAAACAACTGAATGATGATAAGGAGACAGATTCCAGCACCCATTTCAGCGGGATCCCCATACAGGTCCGTCATGACATACACAATGGCTTGCCCAATCGTAATGATCATACCAGATAGTTTTGGGGCTCCACTGAATAGGGCTCTGTCTTTGGGTATATCTCCAACTTCAATGATTTTGGCTTCAGCTGACGACTGCATAATCAAACCAGATGTTACAACTGGGGAGATACCCAATTCCATTAAAGTTCCTCTGTTGAAAGCAAAAATAACTCTCATCCAGTAGAAAGGATCTGCAGAATCTGATGACATGATTCCAAATAGTGGTATCTGACAACATACTAAGAAGATGAAAAGAGTTATAGCAGTCCATAGCACCTTCTCTCTCTAAACTGGATTTTCCTTTCAGGTTTCTGAATTTCTGGTAGAACTGCACAGAAAGGTTTGATAACGTCTAAAAATGTGATGCCCATGGCGGCAGCTAGGGCCGCCCGGTGGGGCCCAGCGACCTCCGCACGTCCTTCGCTAGGGTCCTGCGGCTTGGACCTCGGTGCCCGCTCCCGACATGCTCCGGGCAGCCCCACCAATACATTAAAAAGGTATTTTTTAGGGAAAAAAATATAGATGTACATACATATATAATTATAAAGGTAATATAAGCTTACTCCAACTACACAAGAATGGGTCTAATTCTTACTGAAACACTTTTCTCTTAGCTTTCCCAACACCCTTTCTCCTCAGTATTTTCCTCTTGACTCTCTGGCTGTTCTTTCTCAGTCCATCTGTGAACGTCTCCTATTCTACTCAAGGTCTAGGTTTTAGAACTCCCTAGGGCCAGGTCCTGGACTCTCTTTCTCAACATTCCCTCCCTAGGTGATCACATTCATTCACAATGATGTAAATACCATCTGCACCCTGATAATCCCCAGATTTATACTGTAAGCCCAAACCTCTACAAAAACCCTCCATTACTACATAAAAGTTACTTTGTCTAAAAACTGAACTCTTGATGTTCCCCCCAAACCTGTTCCTTCTCTAGACTTCTATATCCTCCACCCTATGGCTCATGCCATCAGACACTTATTTAATTCTAGGGAACCTCCTTGCCCCCATATATAATCCACCACCATATCCCCAAATACATTCTAAATGTGCCCACTTCTCTCCATTTCTACTGTCACTACTCTAGTCCAAGTGACCACTACCTCTCGCCTGGACTATTTATTATTGCTCTAGGCCATATCCTACAGATTCTCCTCTTTAATTTAAAGACCAGTGAGGTCTTTAAATTAAAACAAACAAACAAAAAACAGATACTATCATTCCTCTGATTAAAACTCCTTCAATAATTTTCCCTTGCACTTCAGGTCAAAATTCAAACTGCCAAACCTTGTATATTCTGACCTGCCTGTTCCTATCCAATTTCATCCCAGGTTTTTGCTCCCCTCTGTACTTCAGTGATACTGGTCTTCTTTCAGTTCTTCCAGTAAGCCAAAATCCTTACTGCCTCAGGGCTTTTGCACATGCTGTTTCCTCTACCTGGAACGCTTTCCTCCACTTCTTGCCCAGCTAACTCTGATTCATCGTTCAAGTTTCAGCACAAATATCACTTCCTGAGCCACCTCCTACCCTAAATTAGTTCCCCCTTGTGAATTCTCTCTCATAGCATCCTTTTCTTTCATATCACTCATTACAATTTGTAAGTAAATACATATGTGTGTGTGTATGCATATGTGCATATTAAATGCCTGGCTCTTCCACTACGTTGTTAAATTCATGAAGACAGGGACCATGTCCATCTTGGTCACCTCTGCATAGCCAACATTTTACATAGTGTCTGGCGCATAATGGGTGCTTTATAAATATTTGCTGAATTAATCAATTAGTAAAAAGTCTCCTTCTCCACCAACACGCTGTTCCTGAAAGCAACCATTGTAAGTTGCTCTCCAGACATGAAAACATATGATTAAAGGGTAAAGAGTTCAGGAGATTGGCTCAAGATGGCAGAGTAGAAGGACATACTCTCACTCCCTCTTGTGAGAGCACCGGAATCACAACTAACTGCTGAACAATCATCGACAGGAAGCTACTGTAATTCACCAAAAAAGATACCCCACATCCAAACACAAAGGAAAAGCCACAATGAGACGGTAGGAGGGGTGCAATCAAAATAAAATCAAATCTCATAATTGCTGGATGGGTGACTCACAAACTGGAGAACACTTATACCACAGAAGTCCACCCACTGCAGTGAAGGTTCTGAGCCCCAGGCTTCCCAATCTGGGGGTCCGGCAATGGTAGGAGGAATTCCTAGAGAATCAGACTTTGAAGGTTAGCGGGATTTGATTGCAGGACTCTGACAGGACTGCAGGAATCAGAGACTCCACTCTCGGAGGGCACACACAAAGTACTGTGCGCATCAGGACCCAGGGGAAGGAGCACTGACCCCATAGGAGACTGAACTAGACCTACCTGCTAGTGTTGGAGGGTCTCCTACAGAGGTTGGGGTGGCTGTGGCTCACCGTGTGGACAAGGACACTGGCAGCAGAAGTTCTGGGAAGTAGTGCTTGGCGTGGGCCCTGCCATAGTCAGCCATTAGCCCCACCAAGGAGCCTGGATAGGCTCCAGTGTTGGGTCACCTCAGGCCAAACAACCATCAGGGAGGGAACTCAGCCCCACCAATCACCAGACAAGTGGATTAAAGTTTTACTCAGCTCTGCCCAGCAAAGCAACAGCCAGCTCTACCCACCACCAGTCCCTCCCATCAGGAAACTTTCACAAGCCTCGTAAATGGCCTCATTAACCAGAGGGCAGACAGCAGAAGCAAGAAGAACTACAATCTTGCAGCCTGTGGAACAAAAACCCCATTCACAGAAAGACAGACAAGATGAAAAGGCAGAGGGCTATGTACCAGATGAAGAAACAAGATAAATCCCCAGAAGAACAACTAAATGAAGTGGAGATAGGCAACCTTCCAGAAAAACAATTCAGAATAATGTTAGGGAAGATGATCCAGGACCTCGGAAAAAGAATGGAGGCAAAGAAAATAATGAAGGAAACGATAGCAACGATCAATAAAATTAAAAGCTGGTTCTTTGAGAAGATAAACAAAATTGATAAACCGCTAGCCAGACTCATCAAGAAAAAAAGGGAGAAGACTCAAATCAATAGAATTAGAAATGAAAAAGGAGAAGTAACAACTGACACTGCAGAAATACAAAGGATCATGAGAGATTACTACAAGCAACTATAAGCCAATAAAATGGACAACCTGGAAGAAATGGACAAATTCTTAGAAATGCACAACCTTCAGAGACTGAACCAGGAAGAGAACAGGAAATATGAACAGACCAATCACAAGCACTGAAATTGAAACTGTGATTAAAAATCTTCCAACAAACAAAGGCCCAGGGCCAGATGGCTTCACAGGCGAATTCTATCAACCATTGAGAGAAGAGGTATCACGTATCCTTCTCAAACTCCCCCAAAATATAGCAGAGGGAGGAACACTCCCAAACTCCTACTACAAGGCCACCAGCACCCTGATACCAAAACCAGACGAAGATGTCACAAAGAAAGAAAACTAGAGGTCAATACCACTGATGAACATAGATGCAAATATCCTCAACAAAATACTAACGAACAGAATCCAACAGCACATTAAAAGGATCATACACCATGATCAAGTGGGGTCTATCCCAAGAATGCAAGGATTCTTCAATATACGCAAATCAAACAATGTGATACACCATATTAACAAACTGAAGGACAAAAGCCATATGATCATCTCAATAGATGCAAAGAAAGCTTTCGACAAGATTCAACACCCATTAATGATAAAAAGTCTCCAGAAAGTGGGCATAAAGGGAACTTTCCTCAACATAATAAAGGCCATATATGACAAACCCACAGCCAACATTGTCCTCAATGGTGAAAAATTGAAACCATTTCCGCTAAGATCAGGAACAAGACAAGGTTGCCCACTCTAACCACCATTATACAACATAGTTTTGGAAGTTTTAGCCAAAGCAATAAGGGAAGAAAAAGAAATAAAAGGAATCCAAATCAAAAAAGAAGTAATACTGTCACTGTTTGCAGATTACATGATACTATGTGTAGACAATCCTAAAGGTGCCACCAGAAAACTTCTAGAGCTAATCAATGAATTTGGTAAAGTAGCAGGATACACAACTAATGCACAGAAATCTCTTGCATTCCTATACACTAATGATGAAAAATCTGAACGTGAAATTAAGAAAACACTCCCATTTACCATTGCAACAAAAAGAATAAAATATCTAGGAATAAACCTACCTAAGGAAAAAAAGACCTGTATGCAGAACATTATAAGAAACTCATGAAAGAAATTAAAGATGATACAAATAGGTGGGGAGAGATATACCATGCCCTTGGATTGGAAGAATCAACACTGTGAAAATGACCATACTACCCAAAACAATCTAAAGATTCAATGCAATCCCTATCACCCTACCAACGGCATTTTTCACAGAGATAGAACGAAAAATTTCACAATTAGTATGCAAACACAAAAGACCCCGAATAGCCAAAGCAATCTTGAAAAAGAAAAACGGAGCTGGAGGAATCAGGTTCCCTGACTTCAGACTATACTACAAAGAAAATAAGTCAGAAAGAGAAAAACAAATACCGTATGCTAACACATATACATGGAATCTAAAAAAACCCCCAAAAACGGTCACGAAGAACCTAGGGGCCAGACGGGAATAAATACGCAGACCTACTAGAGAATGGACTTGAGGATACAGGGAGGGGGAAGGGTAAGCTGGGACAAAGTGAGAGAGTAGCATGGACACATATACACTACGAAGCGTAAAATAGATACCTAGTGGGAAGCAGCTGCATAGCACAGGGAGAGCAGCTCAGTGCTTTGTGACCACCTAGAGGGATGGGTTAGGGAGGGTGGGAGGGAGGGAGACACAAGAGGGAATAGATATGGGGACATATGCATACGTATAACTGATTCACTTTGTTATAAAGCAGAAACTAACACACCATTGTAAAGCAATTATACTCTAATAAAGATGTTAAAAAAAAAGAATGGAGGCAAAGAATGAGAAGATGCCAGAAATGTTTAACAAAGACCTAGAAGAATTAAAGAACAAACAAACACCGATGAACAATACAATAACTGAAATGAAAAATACACCAGAAGGAACCAAAAGCAGAATACCTGAGGCAGAAGAAAGGATAAGTGACCTGGAAGACAGAATGGTGGAATTCCCTGCTGCAGAACAAAATAAAGAAAAAGAATGAAAAGAAATGAAGACAGCCTAAGGACCTCTGGGGCAACATTAAACGCAACAACATTCGCATTATAGGGGTCTTAGAAGGAGAAGAGAGAGAGAAAGGACCCGAGAAAATATCTGAAGAGATTATACTTGAAAACTTCCCTAACATGGGAAAGGAAATAGCAACCCAAGTCCAGGAAGCGCAGAGAGTCCCATACAGGATAAACCGAAGGAGAAACACACCGAGACACAAAGTAATCAAATTGGCAAAAACTGAAGACAAAAATTATTGAAAGCAGCAAGGGAAAAACGACAAATAACATACAAGGGAACCCCATAAGGGTAACAGCTGATTTCTCAGCAGAAACTCCACAAGCCAGAAGCGAGTGGCAGGACATATCTAAACTGATGAAAGGGAAGAACCTACAACCAAGATTATCTACCTGGCAAGGATCACATTCAGATTCGCTGGAGAAATCAAAAGCTTTACAGAAAAGCAAAAGCTGAGAGAATTCAGCACCACCAAACCAGCTCTACAACAAAGCCTAAAGGAACTTCTCTAAGTGGGAAACACAAGAGAAGAAAAGGACCTATAAAAACAAACCCAAACCAATTACGAAAATGGTAATAGGAACATACATATCGATAAGTACCTTAAATGTCAATGGATTAAATGCTCCAACCAAAAGATACAGGCTCACTGAATGGATACAAAAACAGGACCCATATATATGCTGCCTACAAGAGACCCACTACAGACCTAGGGACACAAACAGACTGAAAGTGAGGGGATGGAAAAAGATATTCCATGCAAATGGAAATCAAAAGAAAGATGGAGTAGCAATACTCATATCAGATAAAATAGACTTTAAAATAAAGCCTGTTACAAGAGACAAGGAAGGACACTACACAATGATCAAGGGATCAATCCAAGAAGATATAACAATTATAAATATATATGCACCCACCATAGGAGCACCTCAATACAGAACGCAACTACTAACAGCTATAAAAGAAGAAATCAACAGTAATAATGGGGGACTTTAACACCTCACCTACACCAATGGACAGATCATCCGAACAGAAAATGAATAAGGAAACACAAGCTTTAAATGACACAATACACCAGATAGATTTAATTGATACTTATAGGACATTCCATCCAAAAACAGCAGATTACACTTTCTTCTCGAGTGCACATGGAATATTCTCCAGGATAGGTCACATACTGGGTCACAAATCAAGGCTCAGTAAATTTAAGGAGATTGACATCGTGTCAAGCATCTTTTCTGACCACAACGCTATGAGATTAGAAATCAATTACAGGGGGTAAAAAACACAAACACATGGAGGCTAAACAATACATTATTAAATAACCAAGAGATCACTGAAGAAATCAAAGAGGAAATCAAAAAATACCTAGCGACAAATGACAATGAAAACACGACGATCCAAAACCTATGGGATGCAGCAAAAGCAGTTCTAAGAAGGAAGTTTATAGTAATACAATCCTACCTCAAGAAACAAAAAACATCTCAAATTAACAGTCTAACCTTACACCTAAAGGAACTAGAGAAAGAAGAATAAACAAAACCCAAAGTTAGTAGAAAGAAAGAAAGAAATAGCGATCAGAGCACAAATAAATAAAATAGGAACAAAGAAAACAATAGCAAAGATCAATAAAACAAAAAGCTGGTTCTTTGAGAAGATAAACAAAATTGAGAAACCATTAGCCAGACTCATCAAGAAAAAGAGGGAGAGGACTCAAATCAATAAAAGTAGAAATGAAAAAGGAGTAGTTACAACAGACACCGCAGAAATACAAAGCAACCTAAGAGACTACTACAAGCAACGCTATGCCAATAAAATGGACAACCTGGAAGAATGAACAAATTCTGAGAAAGGTATAACCTTCCAAGACTGATCCAGGAAGAAATAGAAAATATGAACAGACCAATCACAAGTAATGAAATTGAAACTGTGATTAAAAATCTTCCAACAAACAAAAGTCCAGGGTCAGATGCCTTCACAGGTGACTTCTATCAAACATACAGAGAAGAGCTAACACCCATCCTTCTCAAAGTCTTCCCAAAAATTGCAGAGGAAGGAACACTCCCAAACTCATTCTATGAGGCCACCATCACCCTGACACCAAAACCAGACAAAGATACTCCAAAGAAGAAAATCACAGAAAAATATCACTTATGAATAGAGATGCAAAAATCCTCAGCAAAATTCTAGCAAACAGAATCCAACAACACACTAAAAGGATCATATGCCATGATCAACTGGGATTTATTCCAAGGATGCAAGGATTCTTCAATATATGCAAATCAAATCACAGCAAGATCTTTTTTGATCCACCTCCTAAAGTAATGGAAATAAAAACAAAAATAAACGAATGGGACTTAATGAAACTTAAAAGTTTTTGCATGGCAAAGGAAACTACAAATAAGACCAAAAGACAACCCTCCGAATGGGAGAAAATATTTGCAAATGAAGCAACTGACAAAGGATTAATCTCCAAAATTTACAAGCAGTTCAGTAACAAAAAACCAAACAAATTACAAACAACAAATGCTGGAGAGGGTGTGGAGAAAAGGGAACCCTCTTGCACTGTTGGTGGAAATGTAAAGTGATACAGGCACTATGGAGAACAGTAATGTTTCTTAGAAAACTAAAAATAGAACTACCATATGACCCAACAATCCTACTACTGGGCATATACCCAGAGAAAACTATAATTGAAAAAGCACATGCACCCCAATGTTCATTGCAGCACTATTTACGATAGCCAGGTCATGGAAGCAACCTAAATGCTCATTGACAGACGAATGGAAGAAGATGTGGTACATATATACAATGGAATATTACTCAGCCAGAAAAAGGAACGAAATTGGGTCACTTGTAGAGACGTGGATGGATCTAGAGACTGTCATACAGAGTGAAGTAAGTCATAAAGAGAAAAACAAAATATCGTAAATTAACGCATATATGTGGAACCTAGAAAAATGGTACAGATGAACCAGTTTGCAGAGCAGAAATTGAGACACAGATGTAGAGAACAAACGTATGGACATCTGAGCAGGCACCATGTCATTTGGAGCACGTCCGTAGTGGTTTAACAGCAGCATTTTATCACGATAGTAAGTTTTAAGAGGAAGGTGGTACGGAGGATTTCTTCAATAAAACTGTAATTATAAAGTGGTTAATTGTATTACAATAAAAAAGAAAGTATTTTACTTAGGAGTAAAAAATAGTTTTGTCACTTTAGAAAGGTGTTAAATTTTTAGTAACTTGATTTAATGTCTTACATTTAGTAGTCCCACTTTCAGAAGAGATATGCATGTTTTGCTCGGTCCTTATCACATCAATGTCAGTTAACTGAAAAATCCAAAATTACTTTTTAGCAAGCCAATGGTTTCATGTTTATTCAAGTTAATGTTGGCTCAATAGGCAGAGAGGACCAGAACTGTCATTCTAATGTGTTTTTTATTTATTTTTAAATTGAAGTATAGTTCTAATTGTTTTAATTTGTTGCATTAAAAATCTGTTAAAAACAAAAACGAAAACAAGCCAAACCTCCTACTTTATTTTTCCTTGCACTTAAAAGAGGAATTCAAAGTTCCTCTAGTAAGTTCAACACCTGGGGGAACTTCATTAAGCGCTATTCCCTGAAATTACCGCTTCACGGTGCAAAATAGGGGCTATATAATCTGAAGAAGTTAATGTAATGTGCACCGCTGCTCAGGGACTCACAGTGGCACTGGGAAATGCTGCCATGCTATTACCTTAATTAATGTTTCCATCAAATGAGTGGAGTGCAAAAAAAAAAAAAATTCATAACTAAAAGTCAGGGTTTAAAGGATTTGGAGAAACAATGAATTCCTGATTTCAACATTAGCTGAGGAAGACTTTAATTTCTGCTCTCAAACAGTCTTTAATTCTGGTAGCTACGTGTCAAGACACAAATGGATGCTGGATAAAGTTCAAAGATACTAAAATGATTAAGGAATCTGTTGACTGCTCCACGTAGTAAACTGTAAAAAGTGTCACGACACTTCAGGATGGAAAAGGCAGACTATAAGACTGCACAGTGTTATGAACTGTTATGAAAGGTATGTCCTACTCGAACTTGTTTGCCAAATTTCAAAATTCTAGAATTTAAGATTTCTACAACAAAGGCAATACCAACTTAAATTTTGAAATAATTAAAGACAAATAAAATATTATTCTAAGCTGTGGAGAGAAAACATCAATCTTGTAAGAATCAGTGTAAAACTAAATTTTAATAGTTTGAAGGAGAATTTGGGTGATTTTTATAGATTTTATGGACTTAAAAGTAATCTTGCAAATATATTTGGGTGGGGATAGAGAATAGCTGACTTTTAAAGGTTGTTATTACAAACAATAGTCATAAATTCTCACAAACCTTCCTTTGAGGTGAATGCAAAAAATACAGGTCTGGACCAAACACCAGAATTCTTTGCTTCCTATTAAAAAGTTGCTACTGGCCAGTTCTCGAATGAAAGTGTTAGCAGAATTTCAAATCTGCCTCATGCCTTGAACGTAGGAGCAATTCCAGAGTTTCAAGAATTTTTAACAATCAAGGGAAAGAAGGGGGTTCACTGCATAATAATTAGATGCTAAACAGTCTTGACTTATTTAAGCTGCCTTTCTATTCTCCTCATTGACACAGGAACTATCAAGTTTACTCAGATTTCTCTTTGGGCAAGTCCTGGCTAACCTTCTGGGCTCCCCTGTGTATAGACATATATGTAGAATCTGAACATCTTTATAAGTTTCTCCAACCAACCACTGGCAAGCTGGGTCATTTCTTCTACTCTTCATGAATTCATCATCAATCCAAAGTGGCAAGCTGGGTCATTTCTTCTACTCTTCATGAATTCATCATCAATCCAAAGTGGCAAGCTGGGTCATTTCTTCTACTCTTCATGAATTCATCATCAATCCAAAGTGGCAATTTTAAAATCCTACAGTTTCTCTGAAGATCATGAAATACCTTGATTAGTACAGCCTCACAGTTTTTCTTTCTTACATATAAATTTTAAGAAAAACTAGCTTTTGATCCTAATGTAAATATTCCGATTTTCTAAACGTACTGCTTGACTTGCTATGTTATTAGGAACACCAGTCAGCTTCCTTGACAAAACTGATCTTGAGGAATCTAAGTTTTGAAAATACTTCTGACTGTTTTTAGACAGCAAATGTGCCGAGGTCATACCATATGGCACAAGAGTAAATAATCAGTTGCTTCAAAGAAACACTTGTTGAGCTACTGATGTGTGCTACAAAGAACTATCTCATTTTTTGGAGCACTACATGAAAGGGCAGGTGTTAGGAATGGGGAAAAATGCCAAATCTCACTTGAGGTTACAGCAGCTTACTGACAATATGGTGAATGTCACAGGGACCAGGCAAGGTAATGACGGTGAGATATAAATTGACTACGTGATTAAACCTTAAATGTCTGATGCGACAGCAGTTCATTACTAAGTATTTATAGGGTCTCATCTGTGGTGTGTCAAATTAAAACTCTGATATTGTAACAAACTATGCTAACTTTCTACTTTAAAATGCCTTAATCCAAGCTACTTAAGGAATACTTATGTAACAGTTAAGCAATATTTTATTTATTTTAAAAGTTTATAATTTGTTCAGATATTGTACCTGAATACTGGTGCGGAGAAGTAAAAATAATTTCTTACCCTTTTCCCTAAAATGGCTGCCAGTTCTTTCAGGAATTCAAACAACAAGATTTCATTCCCTATACCCTGTCTCCTTCTTTTTATTTCCTTTCCCTGTTCTCTATCTCACCTGGGAATGTTGACCTTGAAGCCAATGGCTTGACCTTTGGCAGCTACCATCTAATTCCAAACGGAGTCATGTCAAGGCAACTGCACACAGCAGGTGCGCAGGAAATGCTGGCACTTTGCCATCAAGTGCAAAGGCAGTGCCATTTTTGAGCATTAGCACCACCCCAGAGTGGATAAGAGCCAGGGGTTCTGGCCTGAAGAAAATAGGAAAGCAGGAAAAACACATCAAGTAAACCACAGCATATTTGGTTACAAGGACAAAAAAAGTTCATTTGTATTCATTGCTTAATGGAAGTTTTTATACATCCATATTGTTGTACAATACTTTAATATTGATGCAGCACCTAGTGTCAATTGACCTTGAACAACAGTCCATTAAACATCACCAGGCCCTGGTTGAATCAGTAGTTAGCATCAAATACTACCCTGAGGTGTCCAACTCAGAGACGATTTAAGCTTTATGACTTGATGAATATAGCAATGATTTACTTCTTGGCACTAAGGGCACAGGGAGAACAAGCTTCTGTTTTGTTTGTTTCAAGTCAGTGAGTCAGATCCAATACTGGAAAAATTTCAAAAAGTATACTAAATTCTTCCAATGCCTATACTAGGCTTTGGTCCTATATTAAACATCTTTAAGAAACTGGATTAATTATTTCAACAGCTAACTACTATTTAACATTCTACAGACCCTTTTATCAATTCAAATAACTATAAACCTATATGTATCAAAAAGATATTTTTGTATTAGTCTGGCTTTAGAATCTATTAGCTCAATTGAAAACATGAAAAACTGGGTTATGTTGTTGCTTTGTTTTAAGGTGACCAATAAGATAAAGTTTTGTTAACACTGGATTTTCCATCACATAATAATGGCTATGGTTTCTTAAAGGCTCAGTATATGTAAGTGTTGGGCTAAGTTTTTGACATATACTGTCTCATTTAATCTTTACAACAATCTGATAAATTAGGCATTATTATTCCACTTTACAGATAGGAAAACTGAGGCACAAAGATAGTAATTGACTTGCCTAGACCAACAACTAATTAATGTCATGTGAACCAGAGCTGGATTCAGGTCTAATAAGCTCTGAGGTCTAGCTCCTGGTCACTAGGGTGGACAGTTTTCACTGGGCTCTCCTACTGTAATTCACCACAGATAACTTGCAGGAAATTATTTGGTCCAATTAGCCAAAAGGATTACTCAGACTAGGCCCCTACCAAGCACGAAACACCATTCAGTAAGGAAAACCTCGATTAAACCCCAAGATGAGTTCTGTAAGTTAAACCTACAGACGTTTACTGAGCGCACGCAAAAGAGATGAGAGGCAAAGCCAAAAACACAGACCTCATTTCAAGAAAAAGAAAATACTCAGGATTAGTTAAAAAGAAGCAAATGTACCAACCTTATTATTAGGGTGTTTCTACATTTTATCTTAAAATGTGGCTACTATAAAATTATGCTACCTGCCCACACTCTGTACTCTTTCTTAAGTTACTATATACAAAGAGACAATATGACAAGCTTTAGAGAGACCAATTCAGCAAAAACTTATAAGTCAACAAAGCAAAAATAATTACTTTCTGATAGATGAAAATATAAGGGTAATTAAAACTTTACATATCTGAATGTATACATTAAAATAATAGTATGACCATTGGTGTGTCATCAAAAATAAATAAAACTGTCAGAGGTGAAATGAATCAAATAACACTGAGTATTTCTTACTGATTTATCTGTAAATCTATACTGTGGTAGTAGTTTGTCTGCTCCAGGCTTCTGATCCTACAACATGACTAAACGTTATTTGCTCTGGAGATTAAATGACGGACAAAACAAAACAAAGCCCAGATGTAAGAACTTGTAGCGGGCTTGGGCAGAAACCTTGGCATTCTGCTGGAGAGAAGGAGAAACTGCTATTGAGTGAGCACCCATTCTGTACCCAGTGCTGGGCTGAGTAGTTTACATAAGTTATTGGATCTAAACATTTCAACAGCCCTACTGACACCACATCATCATCATCCTTTCACAGCTGAGGTAACTGAAGCCCAGAGAGGTTAATTAACTCACCACAGTCCCAGCGGGCAAGTAGCAGAGCTGAGATTCAACTCCGGATGTCTGACTCATAGACAATGGGGTTCCCCCAAAATTAACATATAAAAATTATATATACATATAGTAATCTTAACTCCTTTTTCTCCAAAAGTGAGAGGATTCTCAAAATGTAGCTTTAGAAAAGCTGGGGGGCAGGGGTGCGACCCAATCCAAGGAAAGGAACACCCTCATGGAGTGAGGCAGCTACTGTGGCTGGACAAGCAGTGGGGTCTGTGGGGAAACCAGAGTCCCGATGACCTCCAGCCACCCCAGTTGTTTTCAGCTTGTTTCCTACCACCGGGGAATGGAAAGTGACCGGCTCTGTGAGCGGCCATTGGAAGCCAGGCTCCAACAGTCCTGGACGTGTTGGCAGAGGATGGCATCTGTCTTCTGCATTGTGGAAAAGCTCAGAGACACAGTGGCTCCCACCTTAACACACTGAAGAATGAGTCTGTTGCTTCCTATTTTGCCCTGTCACTCTATACGAAGACGTTAAGAAAAGAATTTTTGGATTCAAAGAGAGAACTTTAAAGTAAAAAAGAATACTTTTTGGAAGAAACATTGATAGGAACCAGATGAGATGCAGAATAGCATGTTCTGTGAAGTGAAAACAAGTAAACAAGAGCTATCATGCACATCAATAAGATAATTTGAAAAGCACATTGGAATAAAATAAATAAAGACAACTAGATGTTTGAAAGTATTGAGCGAGCAGATGCCATCTAAATAAGCAGAACTCCTCCATCTAAGGACATCTAGAAACTCAGCAGGTGAAGAAGCGTTTAAATCCACCTTCATTAAAGTGGCAGGTAGAAAAATGGAGCTATAATCTGAAGATCCATGGTTTCGCACAAGAGCTGGAACTTAGGAGGAAGAAATGTAGCAATCTTAAAACTGAGCTACAAAAAATCCAAAGCGATCAGTCTCAGGAAGAGGATCTGACCAGCAGACATCTTCAAAGACCAAATATCTCAGGTCATAGTTAAGTAGCATTCATCTGGGAACTGAGGAGAGAGATGGCTAACTTATATCAGGACTTAAGTGCAGCCTGAACTACTAAGAACACTGAAAACTCCAAGTGCAATCAGGAAAGCCTTCATTCCAAGAGAAGGCATTGAAGTCACTGGGAAGGACAGCACAAAGTCCATTTGACGCAATGCTCAAAAGACAATCTTCTCTCACTAAATGCAAAGCACTTTGTTATAAGGATCATAGCTTCCCCTTTACCAGGAGATATAAAAGATTTTATCAGACAAAGCAATTCTCCAATCACAGACAGATAATGAGAGAACCATTCCTAACGACAGCACAAACTTTCAGGAACATGACTCCTATGGCAAAAAATCTATGGGAGCTAATTCATGGGTGTTCCCAAGAGCTCCTAAATTGAGTCAGGTAGTTTTTGGGGAGATTAGGAATAAGACTTTTGGGTCAACATAACCAAAGCTGCCTTTGTAAGAATTAATTCTGAAGAGATTCATATCTGGAGACGAGGATACGAGATTTTTCCCTACTTGTTCTCCAAGAAATGTGTATAACAAACTATAAAAGTGGACTTAGATTAAAAATTTGCTGAAATCTTTAGTCTTTAGTATAGAATATATATTTTTATTATATATATTAAGGTACAATATGTACCAATATATTGTCCCTTTAAAAATTACCTTTATATTATACTATCTTTCCTTCAAATGTGATACCTTTACAGGATTTTTCCAGCTATAATATCTGTGCTTTCAAGAGTGGTATGCTATCAATCAACCAATATCAACTTTCCTCTTTGACTGACCTTGCAACAATATTCATTTAAGGTATAATCACTCTTCACGGACAAATCACTGTCTATTAAACAGTAATTTATCTGATGTGTTCCTGGAAATTTTTTTACATCACTGGTTTTATGAAACCCAAGTGTTCCATGAAAGAAACTACAAAAATAACACCACCCTATTCACAACATACTCGTTAAGCATACTTTTATGAATATAAGTAAAACACTTCATAATCTTATATTTACTATATAATACAATTCAAACTGAATTAAAATGCTTTTTGATATCAGAGTCTTAGGTCTTAGCTATTTCCTGAACATTGTGGGAGATTGGAAAGCATTTTTAGTTAATGCATTTGGGATTAAAACCACTGCTTTTAGGATGAAAAAATAAAGTTAATTGGCATATTTTGCTTCAATGACCAAAAGAAACATAAGGTAGCAGTGCAAATTAATGGAGATGGTAGGTAACTCTTGCGTTTTTAAGGGGGAGAATGGAAGAACAACGAAGATTATAAAAGCTTTTTAGGCTAGGCATTTGGTTTTAGCATGGTGTGGTAAAGGGCTTCATTCTAACCATATGCCTCACGCTCTTGAATATCTATGATGAAACTTCAAATGAACAGTAAAATTTATACACTTTTCCATAGAATGAAGAATGACAAATCTTCTGAATTTACTTAGGTGAAAGCCAATTAGGAGAGAGATTTAACTCTGGAAAGTAAAAGCACCAAAATATAGCTTAATTAAATAGGGAAGATAATTTTAAAAGCATAATCTTCCTATATTCATGAACTTCTTAAGGGTTCAAATCTAAAGGCCTTAAGTTAAAATAAAAAATCTTACCAATAACAAAGGCTACAACCCCCCGAGATACAGGAACCAGAGAATTTCTGGGAACTGAGAGGAGAGTCACATCCACACTAGGGGAAATCTGATGGCTTACTTTGACACCGCATTCCCCAAATCCCACTACCTTCGGACTCAGCTCTGAGACTCCATGAGCTAACGACGGTTTCCCTAGGATTACAGAAACAGGACAGTATCTCAAATAGAATGCTCTAAGTTAAGCCTATAGTTCTACAGTAACATCATAATAACTTTGCTAATAATAACGTGGGTCAAAAGTTTTTTTAAAAGGTAGGGAAGAATAACCCTATACTTTGGAATTAAAGCATATACTGCTAATTCTTAACTATAACAAAAAAAAAAAGAAGAAAAGAAAAAGGCAATTACAATCCTTTGAAAATGCGAGGAAATTAAAAGTTCAGAATTATCTAAAAGAACCAGAAATTACACTCATATTTTCTTCTCTAAAGAGAGATATTCATATTATGTATGACAGAAATCTCTAATTTTATCAATAAGTGGGAAGTCTGTCTTGGTCTGCTGTATCTGGATTCAATGTAAAGCAATTATACTCCAATAAAGATGTAAAAAAAAAAAAAAAGATAATATGGAATGGGGTGAAACAGGTAGGGGTATAGATAAAACATGACAGCCATCAGTTGGTAAATATTAAAGCTGGATGAGTTCATGGGTATACAAGGAACACTCACAGTATTTTGTATACTTTTGTATATGTTTAAAATCTGTGATAATTGTTTAAAAACAAGACGACACTGTAGAAAACAGTTTGGCACTCTCTCAAAGGTTAAGCATAGAGCTACCGTACGATCCAACAACTCTGCTACTACCTACGCTGCACATCTAACAGAACTGAAAGCAGGGATTTGAACAAATATTCGTACACCAATGATCATAGCAGCATGATTCACAATAGCTACAAGGTGGAAACAACCCAACCGATGAATAACAAAATATGGTATATACACACAGTGGGATTTATTAAGCCAAAAAAGGAATGGCATTTTGTTACATGCTATAACATGGATGAACCTTGAAAACACTAGGTTTAGTGAAATAAGCCAGAAATAGAAGGATAAATATTGTAGATTCCACGTACACGAGGTACCTAGAATAGGCAAATTCATAGAAACAGAAAATAGAATAGAGGTTACTAAGGGCTGGTGGGAGGGAAAATGGGGTTGTTACTGTTTGATGGTTAAAGAGTTTTTGTTGAGGATGATGAAAAAGTTTTGGTTATAGACAGCGGTGATGGTTACACAACACTGTGACTGTATTTAATGTCACTGAACTGCATATTTATAAATGGTTAAAATAAATATGATTTATATATATTTTACCACAATAAAAAAAAAAGAGGAATTAAAAAAAGAAGACATTTCCAAGCTACTAATACAAATGAAGTATATTAAGCATATAAAATACATAAGTATAAACAATTCACATGTTTTTATAAACATTTAAAGAAAGGTTCAGTGACAGAAGAATTAAAAAAAAGAAGACATTTCCAAGCTACTAATACAAATGAAGTATATTAAGCATATAAAATACATAAGTATAAACAATTCACATGTTTTTATAAACATTTAAAGAAAGGTTCAGTGACAGAGCTGAAAATTATTAAAGTATTTTAGCAGAATACCTAACTTCAATTGACATGAATGGCTAGCAGTAAAAACTGCCCTGGGATTAATTCTACACAGTGGCTGGTGACATACCAGCCTGTGTATGCATAATTATCACATATTGCTAAGTTTTCTGTGTAGCATCTATTTCATGTGGTCACATTAATTTCAAAACATGAGCAATGGCTATTACTAACAAGGGGACCACAATTCTAATTTAGGAATATGAAGTTTATATTGGTTTGCTTTGTTTTGCAGAATAACAATTGTCATGGCTGGGTGAAAGATACTCTCACTAAACCAATAAATAAAATCGACAAAGGAAATGCATCAGTGAAGCACTCAAAATGTCAGCCTTCAGTGCATACTTATAGCCTAGTAGTTTCTTCAGAACTATACACCAAGACCACTGATGTCCTTCCGAGGTTTAACTTGGCATTGAGCTGATTACCCGGAGACTCTGGAGTTTCCTGCCAGATAAGGGACAAACATACCAACTGGGTATGGTGTGCTACTTGCTGCTGTTTTAAAAAACAATGCCAGATTGCAACACTCTTTGTGCTCAAAAATGCCTGACATTTCTGGCTTAAGACCTTTTGGGTCTAATAAATAACTCCATTTCTAATGACAGAGGTTTCTTTCATTGATGGATTTATTATAAATAAGTAGTTCATCAGTTTACAGAATGTGTTATTTCACACAATTTAATATGAAAGAACTAGCAGGTGGTACTATTAAGAACCATCAGTAGTAGGAATTGTTTCATAGATGACCAACTTAATCTACATTTGGAACACTGCCATCCTTTATAAAGTTTTTCCATATAACACATTCAGAGTTTTAGTGCCCATCTACTCAGGGTGTTTATGAAATCCTTGTGCAGCTTTAAACTTGACCTATCTCACTGAATTATATTTTATGGGACTGTGTTAAAACTGCTGTGTATTCATCCAGACCACATTCTTTAAAGGAACTTCAAGCCAGGATCATGAATGCAATTTATGAAATCACTCAGCAGCAGCTGGAGAATGTTTTCAATGAGGTGGAAAATCAGACTGAATGTTGATCACCAAAAAAGGGTGGTTATGTTGAAGTCTATAAATTTAAACTGCAATGTTAAAGTCTTATTCACACTGACTTAAGTCATTTTTATTTTTTTTCTGTCACAAATACAACAAAGATTAAGGTTTAACATTAACATGGAATTTTAAAAACACCCAAAATGGCCATGATGTTATACATTTCTATTAGAAATTTTTATTATTTTTCCCATGTTAGAAGACTAATAGCAACTCATTAGAAAATATTTTACAGCATCCTAAAAGGCTAAAATATATTTTAGAGATCACTGATTCTCCAATTGACTTAGGCCATGTTTGTAAAATTGTACTATTTATAAAAATGTATTTTTATAAGCAAACCATTTCCTAATGGGTTGTGAAAGGAGAAAAATCAGTGCAAGAGAGAGGTTGGTTAACATGTTAAAACAGAACATGACTAGATACAATGCAGTAACCTGGATTTGATCCAGGGACAAAAAAAGGACATCAGTAGAAAAACTGGTAAAATCCAGGTAAAGTCTGTGGTTTAGTTAATAGTATTATACCAATGTTAATTTCACAGTTCTGACAAATCTCCCACAGCTATGTTAGGTGCAGATGAAGGATATAAAGAAACACTCTGTAGCATTTCTGCAACTTCTCTGTAAGTCTAAAATTATTCCAAAATGAAAGTTTATTAATTTTTAATGTTAATTGAATATTGGTATCTTCTGCAATCCCCTTCTTCTCTACCTTTCCTGTACCTATTGCTTGTGACAAATTTTATTTTCCAGAGTTGGCCACCAAATCTCCTGTCACATGTTCTTTTTAGCCACATTTCCCCATTAAGAACTAGCATTTACTTAGCCATACTCTTGAATCTGAGATCACCCTGAGTCTACTTTAACCAACGAAACAAGGTGAGAGTGATGCTATACCAGTTCTAAGTGTAGCTCTTAACTGGCTTGGTAGCTTCACCTCCTACCTCTCTGAATGCTAACTCTTAGAACCCAGACACCATTTTATAAGAAACCCAAGCAATGCAGAGAGGCTACATACAGGTTCTCTTTTTCACAGCGTTAGCTTGAGCCAGAATCAACCAGCCCCCATGAGAGTAAGCCACTCTGGACATCAAGCCCAGTCGAGCTTTGTGATGACAGCAACCCCAGCCAACACCTGATTACAACCACATGAAAGAGCTCAACCAAGCACTGCCCAGCTAAGCCCAGACAACCCACAGAACTATGAGAGATAACAACTATGAGAGATAACAAATCACTGTTTTATGCCACTAAGTTTATGGTAGTTTGTTACACAGCAAAAGATAATTTGGACACGTAATCATCAAAAAGGAAACTGCTACCCAGATGAATTCATGGAAGGGTTGAAAATAGAAGGTCTGAAAAATAGAAGAACTGAAAAAATAATAATTGTTTCTACTTTCACTTTACTATTCTGCCTATTTCTTTCTTCTCACAGAATTTATTGATTATAGCAGTTACAGACAATAAGCGATTTTCAGGAAAAAATATTCGACTAGAACTTCATGGGAGAATCTACATTTTCACATTAACCAAGAGTCAAACATATCAGTTCACTAAATACTTTCTTAAAAGGGACATGAACTACTCATTGCATTTGCTTACTAAATGACAAGAATATTTTACTGACTCCCAACAGCTAGAGCAAGTAATCCAAGCAGAAGCTATAAAAATACTTATCTAAAATTGACTATATAATACAAAATAATAATAGCTGATATTTATCTCAGATATTCCTCACAGTCCTATCAGGTGGCTCTTCTAACTTTTTTTTTTTTTTTTGCGGTACGTGGGCCTCTCACTGTCGTGGCCTCTCCCATTGCGGAGCACAGGCTCCAGACGCGCAGGCTCAGCGGCCATGGCTCACGGGCCCAGCAGCTCCGCGGCATGTGGGATCTTCATAGACCGGGGCACGAACTCGTGTCCCCTGCATCGGCAGGCGGACTCTCAACCACTGTGCCACCAGGGAAGCCCTAACATTCTCTATTTTATCAATAATGAAAATGAAGTTCAGCAATATTAAGCAACATGCCTAAAGTCACCAGTTCAGTCTGGGTAGGAGCTAAGCTTCAAATACAGTTTGTATCCATGGTCCAAACCCTTCCACCACACCTCTCCTGATTATGATATTTTTCTACTTAAGGTTTCTTTCATACATTTTAATAGACTATTAAAAATATTCTGAATCACTAATCAAATAGTATATTTTAAACTTGGTGTAACATCCCATTCCATAGAAGAGATATGTATTCTTTAAAAAAAACATTGTTCTGTAAAGTCTTTTATTGGGCCAGTTGCTATAAGCCACTCAGGTTAGAGTGATTTTGTTGTAGCACTTGAATGAACTAAGGTAGGTAGCTATAAATAGTAGGCAATTTAGCAGAATCTTTGGGGTTAATTACTAATAGCAAATTAAATACCTACGAGTCTTGACATAACACTCTAAAATGTAAAATGACACGATCGTCTTGATTCTGCCCCTAAAAATATCTCTAGAAGCAGTTTTTTTCTCTTTTCATCTTCACTATGCTCGTCCAGGACTTCACCACTTCTTGACTAGACCATTGCAAATGGCTCCCAAAGGTCCTCTGTGTCTCGAACATATTTTCTCTACAGACCATGTCCCATACTGTGACCATAATTCTGTCCTTAAAGCATATTTTTGATCCTTTTGCTCCTTGCACTCAGACAGAAAATACTTTCAAAGTATTTGAAAATCGAAGTTCAACAATTTTAGTAAAATATGCAAAGCTCCACCTCCCACTCCAGCTGCTGCCCCTCTCTGGTCCCAACCATCTTTCAGGTATCACTTCTCACTATATTCCATCGAATATTATTTGCTCTGAAAATCATCATCTTTCATTTTTCTGCTTAATATTGCTTAAACTCAGGTTGATTGCTTTTTCCCCAAGTTCTTTTTTTCTTTTTCAACAGAAAATTCATGCTTCATAAGCTGATAGCACACGCTTACTTTTTAAGCTCAATCATTCATATCAGGTCGCTTGGCTCAGATCAGGAAGGGAGGAGGAGAGAGTGACTGACACCCAGTGCACCTTTGAAGAGGTCAAATATGGGGATGTAGGCAATTTTTTTCTCTAAAATAGGAATGAACTAGGCAAGTATGGATGCCATTAAAAATAAGTAGGTCTAAAGGTAGAGAAAGGAAAAGGAGTTTGACGAGACAAGATCATCTGCTTAGCATGAGTACCAGAAGAAAGCCCAAGAAGATGTGAACAAGTCCGTCAGCCTCTGCGGGTCCAGTAGCACAGTGGTTCTCAACCTTGGCTGAACACTGGAATCACGTGGGGAGTGTCTCACCATGCAAAATGTACTCTAGAACAATTACATCAGAATATTTAGTGGTGGAACCAAGGCACTGGTATGCTTAAGAACACCTCCAGGTGATTCCAACGTGCAAAGTTGACATCCACTCTGTTAAGACAATGCTGATAAGAAAGGACCAGAAAAGAGTTGACAGCTCAGATAACTAGGAAGCAGCAATGCATTACAGTGCCCGTATGCAGAGTGATGGTTTTCTTCAGGAATGCTTAGTAGCCTGGGGGCAGGAGCAGATAAAGGGAAGGGTTGGCTTTATCCAGAGTTGAAAACTGGCAGGGATCAGAATAATTGAGAGACCTGATCTTACAACACTGCAGTGAGAGACTGCAGACTTCAGGCTAGACAAGAAGTCAGGAAGTCACTGAAATAAAGCTTTCAATGAGTTAGATGAACAAGCAGGAATAGTGGCATGAAAGAGGGACATGACATCAGAGAATAGGATCCCTGGGTTTAAGATTTAAGACTTCAGAGGAGGCATCATTCTGAGTGAGCATATATTCGAGACCAAGGCCACATCGGAGAACTGCCGGAACAGAGAAGGAAAATGTCAGTGGCATAGAAAGTCTTTGGAGAACAAGGGATTGAGGCGAGGGTGTTAGCTGGGGCATTATCATGAATGTTAGAGATACCTAGGCTGACTATAGGAGCTGGGAAGGGGAAAAAGCCAAGTCCAAGGGCCCTTTAAATCTGGAGCAAGTAGAGGATGGCAGCTGGTATGGAGCTTAGAGCATGGTGTCCTTATTAATGCGGTAGAAGAAAAATGGACTGAAGTGGCAGCCGCAGAACAACCCTGATCACAGAAACCAAGTCCTAAACACACACACTTAGAATGAGCAGCACCCATCTGAGAGGGCTGAATCCTTTCAATTAATGGAAGAAAATAGAGGAGCATCTTTTCATACCTGTATTTGTTCACGTCACCCTCACCCACGCTTAATTTTCATCAATGGCTTCCACTGCTCTTAAGATAAAGATATTATCAGGGCCCACAAGGTCTAGCATGATCTGGGTCTGCCTAAGTCTCCAGCCTCATCAAGTTCCACACCCCCTCCTGGCTCTCTGCGCATCAGCCTAAGGGCCTCCTTCCAATTCACCGAAAGTGCTCTATGTGCCCTCCCACCAAAGGGACATTTTGATTTCCTATTCCCTCTGTCTGGAACCCTCTCCTCTCCATTCCCTCTCTATTCAGTTAACTCTTACACATGTTTTCACTCTCAAGTGTTACTTAGGGAAGACTTCCTCAAACTTCCTCACTTGGTCATCTGTTCTCATAGCACTTATCAACACTGTAGTTTTACACTTATTCAGGTGATCATATCTTTAATGTTTGTCTCTCCAACTGGACTCTCATTTCCGTGAGGACACAGACTGTCATCTATCATAATCACCATTTATTCCCAATGCCTAGCAAAGTGACTTGCATATGGCAAGCCCACTATAAACGTTGTCAAATGAATAAGTGAATAAATACATGAATAGATATATAAATGAACATAGCGAAAAGGCTGATGTAATCTTGATACTATTCTTATAGCAGCCAGAGATACTATTTCTCAATGGCTTCATATATGCCAGATATGGCTACTCACTTAATCCATGCATCAACCTCAAAGATAGGTTTTATCACCTCAATTTTATAAATGAGGAGACTGACACTCAAAGAGATTAAATGACTTGCCTACTGTCCCCCACCAGAGAAGTACCAGAGCCAAGATTTTCTTAGGTAGAGGTATTCTATCTCCAGGTAGAGCTGGCCTTAGGATACCTTCAGTTCAGGCCAAATTATTCCTCAAAAAAGCAACTTCAGATGTGCACACGTATCTGAACATGTATCAGTTTGAGTAGCTTCAAGCTGGTACTCTTCACCTTGAATTTTACAATAGAATAAAAGGCACCAAGAGAGCTGGAAACTGGATCAACAGAAGAGAACAGATTTGGATGGAAAGCTCCATAAAATCATGGGGAGGATAGTAGCCAAAATCCTTGTAGGCAGTCACAGAGGATCAGAGAGAGGAGGAAGAAGCAGCACAAAAGGTTGATTCACTGACTGTAGAGAGCTTCCCTGAGGTGAAGGGGAATTTTCATTCCAGGGAGACCAGTTCTGGCTAAGAATAAGTCTCTTCCTTATCCGCTGGGATAAGACTCTGACATCACCATTTAGTACTTATATTCAAATACATGAGCATCTTTTTAAGAAAAACTGGGTTCTAATGGCAGGAACCCCTATGGCTCATAATCATGCAGACGTAGAGTGGTTTTCATTTGGTAACAGTACTAGACTGTCTCCTTGACATTGCAAACAGAATTCCAACTTGCCACAGTGGCAGGTCCAAAGCACATGAACACCTATATACACATAGAATATGTGAGAAAAGAAACTTTCTCATTTTTCTCCTATCTAGTTTTGGTCAAAAATCCGAGTAAGAGAAGAGCCATTTCACATGCTATATTAGTTTCCTAGGGCTGCCATAAGAAAAAGTACCACAAACTTAGTGGATTAAAATAACAGAAATTTATTCTCTCACAATTCTGGAGGTTAAAAGCCTGAAATCAAGTGTCAGCAGGGCCGTGTTCTCTCTGAAGTCTCTAGGGAAGGACCTTCCTCCTCTTCCCAGCTTCTGTTGGTTGCTGGCAATTCCTTAGGGTTCCTGCATCACTCCAATCTCCGCCTTCCTCATCACACGACCTTCACCTCTCTGTACGTGTCTCTGTGTCCAAATTTCTCTCTTTTTTTAAGGACACCAGTCATTGGAGGAAGGCTCACTATAATGAGTATGAGCTCATCTTAACTTGATTACATCTGCGAAGACTCTATTTCCATAAGGTTACATTCAGAGGTACTGGAGGTTAATAGGTCTTTAACTATCTTTTGCGGGGACACAAGTCAACTCGTTCCTCCAGAGAGCTTAAATGCTACTTTTCTATAAATTGAAATTACTAGAAGGCAGCACACCTGCACCCAATCCACTCAATTCACTTCACTGAAGGCTTTTAGTCCTTCAATAAAATGCCCTTTATGTATATTAAAAGTTTAAATAAAAACATGAAAAATATTAGCTTCTTTTACAAAATCACTATTGAACACAATAATCATTATGTTTTTACAAAAAGCCTTTTTTAAATTACCATGAGAAAAACTTGTTTCTCCTGATGTCAGTGAAAAGTTTTCTTTTGTTTGCAAATTACTAAGCTTTAGTAGTCCAGACTATAGTGGTCTACTTATACTTAGTGGTGTATACTATAACTATAGTAGTGTGTCTCAAATGTTAGTGTGTGTCAAAATCACTGGGTGGGAGTGACACACAAAACACACACACACACAAATCACTGGGTGGGAGGGTTAGGGAGGGAGATGAATAAAATCCCAGGTGTCTAGGCCCCACTCCAACAAAATCAGAATTGATGGGGATGAGGCCCAGACATATGCACTTGTGACAAGCATTCAAAGCGAATCTGATGAACACTAAGCTTCAGGACCACCAGGTAGGGTTTTTACACTCCCTTTCCCCCTTTATTATTAGGGGTTTACAACTTGCAAGTTCTATTTTAATGGTCTTGTGGAGTTCATGTCCTTTATTGCAAACTATATCATATTTTTATATTTAAATTTAAGATTAACAAGCAATTTCTAACCATTCCACTTTTGAATTACTCATGTGAAATAATACTTGTGACTATTTTTTAGGTCCTGCAGCAGTTTTTTCCAAAGATGACATACATTCTTGAACAGATGGCTCTCTATTCATCCTCACCATGTCCCTCTGTGGCACACTGGAGGAAGAAACTACCATTCCCTTCAAAGATGAAAAACAAAGGCTTGAGTCCAAGTCAAACTGAATATTTATTAAATACCTTTAGTATGCAAGACACTATTAAAAATCACCTCATCGGGGCAGGCTATAAAGCTACGGAGGTGCATCTCTGAATATGGAAAGGTTAGTGCAGCACTGAAGCACTTCCTAGCTCACCGATTCACCATCTCTTTTTTGCACAGAATTAAGCAGCCTGGACAGCTTAATGATTTTAATTGATCAGTATAAGCCGTCATGAACAATTCTGAATAAGAGCTCCAAGTTCAAGTACCTTCTTCTTTCCACATTATTTTTTCTTTATTTCACATGTAAAAATCAACTAAAACCTCTCAACTTTAAGATTATAAGGTACTATAATGTACTACAGTCACTAAAGTAAATATATATATATTAGTTCCTATGGCCTTGAAACTATGTGAAAAAAAATCTAGAGTTGGTTTGAAGTCTTTTGTGAAATCCCTTGTGAGACTCAACTGTTGACTGTGGTTAGAATACATTCAAAAGTATAATCAGATTGCATCATCACCATCACCTGCTCAGAGGCGCATTGAAGGCACATGTACTTGTGAGGCTGAAGCTGGCTTATTGTACTACACTCTCATGTGGGCTTGCCAGAGAGATTAGTCACCATTTTGCAGCTGGTTTCAAATTCAGTTGCTGCGATACAAGTGCAGATGCAATGGCTTACCCTAATTATATTGCTCCAGTTTAATCTTTCCATTTGTAGCATACATACTATCTACTGGATCGAGTTCAAGACTCTGAAATTGGTTTCAAACTGAAGAGACTTCAACATCACACATTTGTGACCCTCCCCTACAGCTTGCTAATCACATTTTATCACCGTATCTTTTGGATCTTCTGAATCCATCCCAAAGGTGTTTTTAGCTCTCTAAGCCATCACTGAATCTTGTTAACAAAAAGGCAGGGAAAACTGTTCTTAAAAAAACATTTGTTTTAGTAAAATAAAAGTTATGTCATCTCCAAAGACACTTTTTGACCTGAATTTTTTTTTTCCATTTTCTCTCTGCTTGGAATTAAACATACTAGCAAATCGTAAGAAGTTAATCGTAATCAGTGATTTGTAAACTTGACTGATAATCAAAAGCACCCTATAGGTTTTGGGAAAAACACAGACTTCCCAGCTTCATCAACCTATTGAGTCATAATTTAAAGAGGTTTCTTTTAAAATTAACCTACAAGCTAAATAAAGCTTATTCTGAGAGTTAGAATGAAAGAAAGAGAACAGGTTTCTGCCCATTTCGGGCAGGTCTCTTTGCTGCCTGCTATTGTCCATATCTAATAAATGCCTTGTGTCAAGAATAATATCTGTACACACAACATAGATAAATTAGAAATTTGGGAGTAACATATACACACTACTATATATAAAATAGATAAACAACAAGGACCTACTCTATAGCACAAGGAACTATACTCAGTATTTTGTAATATCCTATGTGGGAAAAGAATCTGAAAAAGTATATATACACACACAAATACACACACACATATGTTTGTGTATATATATACATATATACATACATTAATAAATGTATGTGTAACTGAATCACTTTGCTGTACACCTGAAACTAACACAACACTGTAAATCAACTATACTTCACTTTAAAATTTAAAAAATAAAGAATAAGATCTATACAAAGAAATGAGGTAAATCGGAACTTTTAAAACGAAAGAAAATACTAGAATCATCAGATCCACAGAAGATAATCAGACAAGAGGCTCCAAGAGGATACTTTTGGATGTGAACAATAATGATGAGGAATAAAACACCTATTTCCAAATACTCTTAATTTCTTAGGCATATGTTTCTATTTGCTGGATGAATAAAGTTTTTTATCAAGATAACTTAAAAGTATGATTTTGAAGGTATACATTTTAAATTTTAGACTATACATTTCTACTCTCGTTTCTTAATCATTCATTCATTCATTCCACACTAGTGTTGTGAATAAGGTGGTAAATAAGAATAAACAAACCACACACACACCATGTGTACCATACCACATATGACATTATAAAAAATTAAAATATTAAAACAGTTTTATGATTAAAATAAAGTGTAAGAAATTCATATCAATGTATTTCAAAATACCATTAGGGATAAAGATAACACATTCAAGTTACAGGGGACACATTATTTGGAAAAATCACTCAAGTTCTGCAATGTTTCCTCTCCCCAAATGAATGATGCCAGTTTTACTTTATTATTTGATCTAAAATTTATAACTTATACAAAAATATGAAGTTATTAATAAATGTTTTGCTACAAAATGTTAATCAACGCACTGTTGACATAATGAATCACTGTGTTAATTCTAAAAACTGGATTTCCCCAAAGTCTAAAAGCTCATGATAAATAGAATCTACAGTACTTTCAGTTACTCTGCTTAATATTCTAAAATTAAACCATTAAACAACAAGCTTAATTAATGCAACTTTCCTAAACAGACTTTCACATGAATGACAGAACGTTAATCTAACAATTATTTATGGCCAGTTATAAACTTAAGCATACACAGAAGTGGTGAAATTTAACCAAATCTTGAGGTCAAAATTTTAAACTCACTCTCCCATCCAGACCACAGTTCCTGAGCCATACAGTTACAAATTAATTTACAAATATTATTTAACATTTATTTTATTTGTTCAAAATACAAGCTATTTTACAAACACGTCATACTATGTGTGGCCTAGAGTGGGAAAAAATAGATGAATTAAATACAGTAGAGGTTATCTTATCCAGTGTGATTTGGAACCATTTCTCCATTTAATAAAAATCCAGATAAACAGGAAATCATTACAAAACACACACTTTAGACATTATATTTCAAAATAAATAATGTCTATTTATTGATAATAAAGTGAATAATTTGACATTATTTAGAAGAAATACAAATTTTCCTGGCACTGGTACTTCCCATCTATTAGTATTTATGAATGGTGATTCAGACTTATTCAATACAACATAGAACTATTTCTAGGGCATTTGTAACTATGACATGAGTAATTTTTGGCTCTGGATTGCTCTTATCTCCTCCTCCTCCTCATGTTGAATCCATCCTTTTCTGTCACAAGCTGTATGGTTTCTGCATAATCCATAGTTTTATCTAAAAAAAACCCTGTGACTATTGGTGTACCATACATTAGTGTCTTACCAATTGACAAAAGTCAATTTGAGATAATTAAAAACATATCCACAACAACAACAAACCATGTCCTTCAGAATCTCCTTGTAATTCAGGATATTATTAGATTACAGTTTTCACCAAGGTTCTGGAAACGCTTACGTGGAAATTTTGCTCTCTACCACTATACTATTTCTAAAATGTTTGATGTCATCTATTTTATATGACTATTAGTCCTGTCTTACACTGTTTTCCCCAAATCCAAACTTAAAACTCTTTTTCCATATCTGCTCTTTAAACAATCCAAAATCTGATTCAAAGGTCGGAGCAAGGACATTACATGCCATGGCAAAACTATGGCTTAGGTCACTTTCTCTAAGGTCCTCCTCAGGACAGGGATATGAAGAAACAATGTACAGGGAGCATGTTGTTCATTTCAGTAAGTTTATTTACAAGTGTTTCTATGCTGAAGGTACATATTAATGGGGAAAATCCTATAAATAATTTAGAGTCCATCTGGCTGAAAAACTAAAAAAAAAAATCATATGATGTATATTTTTCTAAAGTTCTAGGATTTGTGAATTTGCCTATAAAAAACCTTAGTTTGTTAGTTCCAGTTGTATTACTGCCTAAGGTAACTGTAATTTCCTCTTCGAATTTTTTTACTCTATTGCCACATGCTCTGCTTTTTTATGTCATCATTTTGAAGAACTGTTTCAACTACGTGCTATGACAAACCTGCAATAAAATTGGCATTATCAATAAAAAGGAAAATCATTTGTAAATTTTTGAACAACAGGTTGATCAGAAGAAAATTTCTCCTTACAAGTGCCCAATACCCCAACATCTGACTTTTCCTCCACTTTCACCCATCTGTTACTTGATGTAACCTTCCCACATGGGGAAGATTTGGGGTCAAGGCCTTTATTTGCACTAGAGCCGCCAGATTAGAGTTCTGAGCCTTCCTTAGAAAGCCCAACATACAATTCATTATACACAATATCCAATTATTTTTAAGCAGATGAGAACTTAGAGACATTTGCATATCAGTCTGACGTAGATTCCTAGATTCTTTAAATTATCTCAGCCACACCTAAGTTGACAGCTCCTTTTTTCTATTTTAGCAATTAAACTATATGGACTATTTTCAAAACATTTAACTATGTTTTTGTAGAAATACTCCTTTTTTATATTCATATATTTTTAAATTAAATTGTGCAGTTACAATAACAAGCACACATGTTGAGGAGCAAAGAGGGTGACAACTCGATAGGACACCACTCTGCTGGAGAAGGAGAAGCATGTCGGCTCACTAGAGAATAGCCTATCAGCTGCCAATATTCAAAGCTTTATAGAAAAGTTGGAGAATATTGGTCAATCTGCCAACTCATTTAAGTGAAGGTCCGTTAAGACTTTTGCTATATACTTTTCTTTGAGAAAAAATGGGACCCTTCTTTTCCATAGGAACGGATAAAAGAGGCACTGAAAAGGAAGTAAAGGTGTTTGGAGGAAATTAAAGAAAAATAAATTTTGAATTTACAAATCTTCGTCAAAGACTAATCCTATATTTCCAATTCTTATTTCAAAGGTATACTTGTATCATTATATTTTTAAATAAAGGTTTCCAAAGAAATTTGGTGAATACAGATCTTCTTTGACTTATGACAGGGTTATAGCCCAACAAACTGATGGTAAATTAAGAATATCTTTAAGTCAAAAATGCATTTAATACATCTAACCTAGTGAACATCATAGCTTAGCCTGGCCTACCTTAAACATGCTCAGAATAGTTACATTAGCCCACAGTTGGGCAAAATCATCTAACAAAGCCTATTTTATAATAAAGTATTGAATTTCTCATATAATTTATTAAATACTATACTGAAAGTAGAAAACAGACTGGTTGCATGAGCGCAGGATGGTTGTTAAGTGGTTGCTTGCCCTCATGATCACGTGGCTGACTGGGAGCTGCAGCTCACTGCTGCTACTGCTACCCAGTACCATGAGAGAGTATCATGTTGCAATTCTTAGCCCAGGAAAAGATCAAAATTCAAAATTCGAAGTACAGTTTCTATTGAGTGCCTATCACTTTCATACCACCGTAAAGTGGAAAATCCTAAGTCGGGGACTGTCTGTGTATAATTAAATAATAAAAGTCAAGAACAGAAATTTTAAGTATAACTTGTACATAGTGAAACATAACTCATTTTTCAAATAAGATATGAATGCAATTTCTTCCATGTAGATACAGATACTATTGTATTTTCATTAATAATTAAATCTGACAATCTGAATTCTATCAGTTAAACTAAAATAGCTAATTTTGACCATCCACAAAGCTGTAAGTAGCATAGGAGAACCTGGAAATGCTAATATGAACTGGTAAAAAAAAGTCTCCATTTTAATTGGATTACTATTTTTTCTTTAACAACAACAACAAAAGGTTTTATCTAATTTATTACTTCAATTAATCAACAATGAAGATGGAAAGAATTTAAGCAACAAAGTTAAGAATCGCTGAATGGAATATCTAGCAGCATTTACTGAACAGACATGCTTAACTTGAGGCTTTAATAATTCCAGAAGGACTCAAGTAGGCAGCCCACAAGAGTACAGGGCTGTTTCAAAGACAGAATGATACCAAATATGTCATTGTGCTCTGAAATTTTTAAAGCACTAGAAAATATTAGACATTCTTACTAACACATATTAATTAATTCTAATGATGTAAAACTTTTTCATTAAAGATCGTATAATTTGTATTTCCAGGATTTTCCAAAATTTTAAATGATTACTGATAACTTTCCAAAAGTTATTCTAAGTAGTATTTTAATAAATGTTAAGTTCAGTAAAATACTCAGTTTTGTAAGATCCTCCGTGAAAAAAGGAGTTTTAAGCCAGTCTGGAAAATGCTGAATGAACCAAAGTTAGATATCTTCTAGACACAGTAATATATTAAAGACTAAAAGTTTCTTATGAAATGTTTTCAACCATTTTAAGCCAAGCATTTCCCATACTTAATTTAAACATGATTCTCCTTTATCACCATTAACATCTAAGAAAACTAGTAAATGTTAATGTTTCCAATTTAACTCAAATATTACTAAGTCATCTCTTATTCTGTCCTAATATGAAAAATTTTACATCAATTTTACATTTTTTTGACCTACTACCTTTTGTCCTATATGTTATATGCAACATGCGTTCACCGCTAATTCTGGGTAAACCTGTTATTTAGCTACATGGTGAACAACCAGCAATGGTGTCACCGAGAAACCAATTAGATAAATACAGGAAGGCAATGATCAAGTGCACGAAAGAAATAAAAATCAAAACATCAAAATTAATAGAATTCGTAACAATCAAATAGTTTTTCATACAAAAACAAATATTTGAGATCCGTCATATATATATCAACAGAAGACAACAAAAACTGAAACAACAATACAGAATTACTGTGCTTGTTTTAAAAAATAATACTGAGCTTGAGATGGAAGTATATAAGACAACAAACATGGCCACAGTTTACAAAGTTTGAGATGTAGAAAACATAGCTTTTGTAAAAGCAGATTTTCCTACCAAGCCGTCCATCCTCTAAAGTACTATGAAGGTAAGTGGAATATAGAAATCTACCAAAAGGATGTATCTTCACAAAACTTAAAAATTATCCCTCAGCCCCAAACATTCTATAAACGTATGTACTAGGCTGTGAATCACATCTCAGCATACATAAAGATTATCATTTGTGCCATATTCTCTGACCACAGTGCATTAAATTAAAAATCTTCACCAAAAAGATAACCAAAACAAAACATCTTGTATACTTGGAAATCTTAAATATTTTTAAATCACTCAGCCAAGAAGGATTAAAAATTGAAAACTGTAAAACCACAAACTAATGGAAGTAATGCAAACTAAAAATTGGAAGCTGCTAATTAGCAATTAATGGGAAATACAGAGATTTTAATAAGTATATTAGAATATTAAGAAGTTTAAAAATTGATGAGCCAAAAGTAAGCAACCAACCTAAGAACCTAAAGGTGAATTATTAGAAATAAAAACCTTATAAAGATGGTTGCTACAAAAATCAACTACATGTTTTTATACTAGCAACAAAATAGAAAACGCAATCTTTGAAAAGAAAACATTTTCAGGAGGACAAAGTAGTGAACACGCATGTACCCACCACTCAATCTAAGAAATAGAATTTATGTTAACCTTGAAGTCCCCCGATCTCACACTTCCTTACTCCCACCTCAAAGGTATATTCCTCTCTCTAAATTCCATGTTACCCATTCTCTTTTTAAAGTGTTATCACATTCATTTTAGTTTTACATGTTTTAGAACCATATATAAATGGAATGACAATCACAATGTTTAGACAATATTCTTCAATGATTTGCCTTTCTCATTCAACATATCAATATCTGGGATATTGCTACTTGTACTTTTTAGTTCTTCATTTTTATTTGGCATTCCATTTTATAAATATACCACGGTTTATATATCTGTTCTAATGATGAACATTTGGGGGTGTTTCTTATGTTTTATTTTATCATTAAAAGCAATATTGTTATTGGAAACTTATAGGCAGAAAAAAGAAAAAAATAACCTTGACCTAAGTCTAACACTTTGTACAAAAATTATTCAAGAGACCACCGAGTTTATGGTATTTTTGTTACAACAGCCCAAAGGGACTAAGACAGCAGCATAAGCAAGGGCTAAAAACAACATCAGGTAAGACATGTCATTTTAATGACCTTATCCCCAGCTGATCACAAAACAACACTACAAAATGTAATAGAAGGATACATCAAACAGACCCTTGTTTGGAACAGATGATTTCTGAGCAAACCCTACTCATCCCACAAACCTAGCTTGTCCTTGTAGGCTCAGTGCCTGACTTTCAACGCCAAGTCTCCCAGTGAGTGGTTCACCTTCTCTCCAGTTTCTTCTGCTTTGTTTCACAGTATTCTGCCCTCCTGGGCTGCCGCTCCTCAAAAGGAACACCAACATCTGACCTGTCCAGCTTAGCCTCAGAACTCATCTTCACAAAAGATGGTAAGCTAACAAAGGCTGAGTCTCCCTGACTCTCACCGGTGAGGACCCACAACTGAACAAATTTCTAATGTTCACCCCTAAAAAAATTGATCTAGAATCTCACATCTACATTGGATGTGCATTATATAACTATTCACAAGTATATAATTCTGATAAGTTTGAGAATACGGATAGAAAAACAAGGAGATGGAAGTTCATTTTAGACAAAGAGGAAATAAAATTCCTTAAGGGTGACAAAAAATTTGAAAATATGTAAGAAATTATTATGCAAGGCACCAAAAGACTGGGTATTAAATAGTTAATTAGCATTTTTGATGGTTAGGACCCCCTTTATCCTCCTCTCTCTAACCCCTCCTTTCCCCTCTCACTCTTTCCTTCCTACACACACACACACACACACACACGGACACTCTTTGTTGGTTAAGAAATTCTTAAAAGAGATCCATACAATATAACTGCCTATATCTGTATATACACAATATAAATACACATGTATATTTGATACTTTGTACTATCTTTCCCTTAAACCACATATTATTGGCAAAAAAAAAGCCCTAATATTTATGCCCACTGTATCTGTTGAAACACTTGTCTCTAGTTACTACAGTTGCTCATTTCAGTCAAATCAGCTTAGTATGTACTGATTATAAAATATAATTTTAAGATGGCAAAAAGAGTAGTTAGAAAAGTACATTATTATTTTATTAGCAAAATTTCCTTCTATTTTTGAATTCTCTCCGAACAAAGGACAAATATATTGACTCATTTTAAAAGGTTCCCTTTAAATGTTTCAAGTTATAAAGCACTGCTGCTTTTGTAAAAGATACTATTAATTTCTTAATAAAGTGTTAAACCTGGTCCCATTATATCCAAAATGGTAAATGCTCTCTAACAAATATATGGATGATTAAATCACGGTCGCTGTCACTTGGGTAACTGTTTAATACAGAAACAACTCATAATATATATACCTCTACAAAACTAAAGCTGAACAATCAATAATTTTGTCTTCCTTCGTTTACAGGTAGCTTATTCGACATTAACTAGTAAATCGAGAATGAAAGGGAGGGTTGTAAATCACAAAGAAAAGATTCATTTTATTCTTAATTCCCACTTGAATGTATGTAAAATGTTAAGTTACAGACAGTTAAGGAGAAGCTGTTGTTTTGGAATATGTAATTGCTATTTAGATGATAATGGCATGGATGTCTCAGTAGAACCATGATCCAAATTTGAATAAGGTCTTAATGAAGGAGGCTAAGAGAAGAATGACGAATGAAATACAACAGTGTCAGCAACAGACCTTAATGAAGCAAATTACTTTCAGCACCTTTGTAATTCAGGAGGAGCTGCATAAAAAAAGTGACAACTAAAGGATCAAAAGCAGGACCTTTGCAAACCAAACATGCTTACAACATGACATCACTGTCTGGGCAACAAGGCATTGTGGGAGGCAGCCTCAATGTTTGGGTTTTACAGTTCACATCACAAAATAACTACATTAAAAGATCTGGCTGGGCAAACCAGTTTCCTTAGAAAGCATCTTTACATGTCAAGTTAATGACATTTCTGAACAGAAAAAGAATTTAAATGTCCAAAGATATCTTGGCTGATTTTTAAAAAGCACTAAATATTAACACTAAGAACAGTTAGAAGGCAAAATTAAGCTGGATTCTGGATCATACAAAATTAAAAAGGTCTTTTTTTAAGTTCTAAAATATCTACTTTTAAATTATTTGTTAGATTTATGAAGCATACAATGCACACTACTTAATAAGTAATGGAATCACTTTACATATTCGTATTTTAAAATCAATTTCGCTTTTGCAAAATTGCACTGAGGCAACATGAGAGCATATGGCATGCTCACTGCCAAATGGAACATACGTTTAAACATGTTTAAATGATTTACTGAAGGTAACATTGATGATGGTGCTAGAAATGAAACACAAGGCTTCTAGCTTCCAAGGAAGCCATTCAAGGCAAGTAAGAGTGCCACAGCTACAAATTTAATTTGATACCCATAAGAATATTTTCTTAAGACTTCTAAGTTACAATAAAGTGATGATAAAATTCACTCCATATTAATATTGTAGGCAGGTCAACAAGCTTACTACCATAACAGATACAGTTTTTGCTGCAGATACCAGTATTCACAACCACAGAAACTGATTCTTGCCTATTTATCCTAACTCCTCAAACATGTACACAAATAGTAATTCTATTATCCAAATAATGTTAGCACAATTATCTGTGTTTATAATGAGAAAACAACTCCTCAACATTAATTAATGAGGGCCCTGTCACAGTCATGTTGCTGCTTCTAGGGACTGATTGAAGATGTTTTAACTTCAGAAATAAGAAGGGGGGACTTCCTGGTGGTCCAGTGGTAAAGAATCCGCCTTATAATACAGGGGACGCTGGTTCGATTCCTGATTGGGGAACGAAGATCCCACATGCCACGGGGCAAGTAAGCTCACGTGCCACAGCTACTGAGCTCGCACACTGCAATGAGAGAGGCTGCGTGCTGCAAACTACAAGAGCCCATGCGCCCTGCAGCCCGCCCGCCACAACTACAGAGCCCATGCGCCCTGGAGCCTGTGCACCACAACTATAGAAGAGAAAACCTCCACGCCACAACTAGAGAGAAGCCCGCGCACCACAAAGAAAGATCCCGTGTGGCACAACTAAGACCTGATACAGCCAAAAATAAATTAAATTAATAAATAAATAATAAATAAATAAATCTTTTAAAAAAGAAAGAAATGAGAAGGGGACAAAACATAAACCTGGTGTTAAGAAAGATTCTCCATCACCTCCCTGGGCCACTGTGAGGATCTTAGGCACCACTGCAAATGTCTGTACTATACTGGATTATTTTTAAAATCTAAGTTAAGTCAAGATGGTCTATCCAAAAATAACAGAAACAACAGATAGAATGTAGAACATACTGGTTAAAAGCACAGACTCGATCTAGTTTAAAATCCCAGCTCTGGCACTTATTAACTGTGCAATCTTGGACAAGTTATTCAGCTTCTCTCACAATTAAGTTTCCCCATCTGTGAGTTGGGGATAACAGTGCTAAGTTCTTGGAGCTGCTATGAGGATTAAATAAGTTAATCTTAGCTATCAACATTGATATTTGGGCTTCCCCGGTGGCGCAGTGGTTAAGAATCCACCTGCCAATGCAGAGGACATGGGTTCAAGCCCTGGTCCGGGAAGATCGCACGTGCCGCGGAGCAGCTAAGCCCGTGCACCACAACCACTGAGCCTGCGCTCTAGAGCCGGTGAGCCACAGCTACTGAGCCTGTGTGCCACAACTACTGAAGCCCATGTGCATAGAGCCCGCGCTCTGCAACAAGAGAAGCCACTACAATGAGAAGCCCACACACCGCAACGAAGAGCAGCCCCCGCTCACCACAACTAGAGAAAGCCCGCATGCAGCAACGAAGACCCAACACAGCCAAAAATAAATAAGTAAATTTATTTATTTTTTAATTGATATTTTTATTACTTACCGGTGTGTTTCCTTGAATGGATTACCTAAATAATAGTGTACCTAATTTTCCCCAGTTCTCAAAATTAACAGTACGTAATGTTTTTAGGCATAATTTAAATGAAGCTCTGGAAAGAGCTTAAAAAGACCAAAAATATTACATATGTTGTTAGCATCGTTATATGTTTCAAGTTTTCTTATTAGAATCACTGCTGCTATTTCCTGAACTTGTCCCTCCCTCCTCCAATCATACAGCCTCAGACCAGCAAACCCAGACTCATGTGGTAACACTCACTGTCTCCACCTCTTCTAGACTTTCCTCAACCCTACACCAAGAATTAATTTTCTAGATGTTTTTGATTTTTTTCTTCTCAAAAGATGATAACCCATTTTGTTTTGATTCAACATGGATTTCACGTATTTTCACTAACCTCTACTCTCTCTTCCCCAAATCACCCAACATACACAAATACTACTGAGCATTATCTCATTTATTTTCAACAACCAGACTGCATGATAACTTTGAATGGTGACTTTCATAGCTTATTCTAGGGAATAGTGATTTCACCCACATTTTTCTCCATGCAAAAATAGCAACAAAGATTTCTAATAAAGATTTCTAATAAGAGGTTACAGATCACATACACTTTTCTGTTTTTAAATAAGTTGAACAATTTCAGCCTGAATTATAATTCTTTGCCTTATAATAGAAATATTCAATTATCAAAATAATGGATTAGATAAGTATAGTACTTAGAGCCAGATGATTATATAAAATATGTATTAAGCATTTTGTGGTAACACTGAATAGGAACACTGGGTTTAGGGTGCACAGTGCATGTGACCCAATTCTATATTTACTTAATCCTACCTAGTTATTTTATTATGCTTACACCAAGACTTGAGTGAATACCTTCTTAGACCATTTAAAATGACTTTTCATTCATTTCATTCATTGGAGTACATGCTTCCAAACACTCTGATTATTTAATTGTTTATTATGATTAAAAACTGAAGATTCTACTTTTTATAAACCAGTTATTTTTCCAAAACACTATCTTAATAATGACAAAAACTGAACTGTAATGCATCAGTTATGCAAACTTCATTACAATCATCTTAGAAGTTCATATGCTCATTTCCTATTCTATGAAGTTCGGTAAGAGCTGACCTAAGCTGAGATCTCTTCTCACTGTTGCATAAAAAGTTTTAAAAAACAAAAACTGGTTTACAACATGTGAGAGAAGGTGCTCCCTTCAATTGAGAACAATAAACATGAAGAAAGAATGTCAGCAGTCTTGTGTTATGGATGTCAAGCAGTACCCTGGTTCCTGGGGTGTCACATTCCTCTCCTGCACATGTACCTACATGCGGAGTTAATCCAGGATCTCTTTCCATTCAAAAAACAGTACTGTTTAGGATCTGTCCCATCTTCCCTGCCTTTTTCATGTCTATCCAAATAAAATAAATCATCATTTTCTTTTCAATTCATGACTCTTTTGTGATTAAAAACTGTAAGTTAAACATATTCTGGTACAGCAGCAATTCTTAAACTCTGTGACCCCAAGACCTCTTTATACTCTTAACAATTGAGGACCTCAAAGAGCGTTTATTTATGTCACTTACATCTCTTGAGATTTTATCATATTAGAAATCAAAACTGAGACATTTTTAATTTATTAATTCACTGAAAATTATGTTTTAAGTGTTAACATAAATAGCATGCTTTAATGAAAAACAGCTATATTAAAAACACAAAAATGTAGTGAAAAGAGAGGCATTATCTCTTATCTTTGCACATATCCTTTAATTTTTGGCTTAAGAGTGGGGAGCTGGGTTCTCCTATCTGCTTCTGCATTCAGGCTGTTATGACATGTTGTTTCAATGAAGTATATTAAAGAAAATGCAAGGCCACGCATATATAGTTGGAAAAGGGAACACTTCATGGATCCCATGAAAGTATCTCTTTGAGAACTGCCGCTCTAAGGTATGTCTGTTTCATAATTAAAACACCTTACTGACCAAAGAAATAACTAGAAGTGAAAAAACTTTTTAGGGCCTCAATCTCAGCCTCTGAACTAATGGACAAATTGTTGGCATCCCTTGGGTTGTAGGTACCTATATCTTGAGGTGGGTTATACCCGAATCAGGACCTCTAGAATTCAATACAGGTAGGAAAAGATGTTTTTTAAATTAATGGGATCTTTCTTGCCATGTGTGTTGTTACATCCATACAATGGACATAGGTTATTTTTCTTTTTATTTATTAAATGAAAACTTAGAGTACTAATGGTGCTTCACATTAAAAAGTTAAAAATTCTAAAGGTAAAATAAATTGGAGTGACAACTTATTAGTCTAAATTTTGATAAAGGACCACTTAAACAGCAACCTTAAGCAAGAACATACAAGTTCAGTTAATTTGAGGAACTGACATGATTCTTAATGCAGAAGCCTCGTTTTAAGCACATTTTCAAAATTTCAGCAAAAAGGGTTATAAACATGGAATGGATTTTCATCACCATTTTAGTGGGCAATAGTAATTATTTTTGGCAAATAAACTACAGCTGTACTCAATTATATGAAGAGTCATTCGGTGAAAGTTTGGCAAGCAAGAATTTTAAAAGCAGGCAGTAAATTCAGTACAGTGCTACTAGAAGACTGGCTGATGGCATTCTCCTGAAATTCTGCTGTGGCTGGTCTTATGGCTTCAAAGAACACATAATAAATATATATTGCAACAGGACTGAAGAATGATGTAAGTAAAAATCAAGTGCTTTTCCCCTGCAGCTAGGACAGTGAAGTTGTACAGGTGGGCACAGCAACTCTTCATCAACACACAAACTAGTTGGCTGTATCTCAGCCTTTTTTACAAGAAAGAAAAAAAGGTACTCATAGTCAGATAAGGTGGATAGTCTAGCAGCTTTACTATGAATCAAATTTTACTCACGGGAACACATTTCAGAGATTACAATAGAGATCAGTGGAAAAATAAGATACAATTTTTAAAAAATCACTTAAAATTATTTAAAAGTATTTGTTTAACACACTAAGAAACATTTGCCTTTTATTTTCATCCTTGAGGGCTGTTTATGTGGACATGAAAAAAAATGTTAAAAAGCATCAGGAAAAATACAGGGAATAGGAATTTAAATGAGAATAGCCATTTCAAGTATTAGAGAAAAAGAATACCCGAGTTTTAGATAAAAGCCATTTGAGTGTGGCTGAAACCTGGACCAGAATTCTATCTTACTTCATAAATAAAATATCATATTTTAAAAATAAACTCTATTAAAATATATAACATTAAAACTGTACTGAACTATTTCTATCTTTCTTTGAAAATCAGTTTGGGAAGCATAGGAATGCCAAGCCCTGAAGAAGAATATGAATTATATTACCAACTTGTGAAAGAGCTAGTTAATAGAAATTTATAGTTTTAAAATGTGAAACATCCTTCTATTACTATACTGATATTATCAAATGCCGTATTTTGAAAGCCAGGCTATGAATAATTTATCCTATAAAATATATCTTTCAATCACAAAAATAATGGAAGAAGATGACTAGACACCTCTATATTAATCACGTCTCTACCTTGAGATCCCTTCCATAAAATTCAACTATATATAAATATACTACTGTATACCTTTTCTGCCTGAATTTCAGTGTGAATTTCAGTCCTACATTTTACAAATCATGACCTTCCCTTGTTGGAAAAATTCATAAAAGAAGATAAAAGAGGTCAAAAATAGAAAAGGGAAGTACAGCTTATAGCAAAAAAATAGCAGAAATCGTTACAGTGAAATCTGAGAAAAGATAAAGGGAGATGGCAGAAAGGAAGTACACCCAGGTATCCTCAGAGAGCAAGGGATTAGACATGTGGGTAAAAGGGTCTGTGGTGAAATAATCCTGGGAAGACCAACAACTGCAAAATCCCGGATACAATAAACAGGGGCTGATAGGCAGATTGGTAGGTAAGCACAGGTAAACACTGACACGGGTCCCCATTAATCATCCTAATCAGCCTCCTAATCACTCTTCTCTAAGACCATGACCAGGCAGGATCTGGAATGCAGAACACAAAGGTCAACTCTGAATCAGAAAAGCAGAAAGACAAGAACATTTAAACGGAGGGGAGGCTCGGAAAACTGCTTCTTTTATAAATATTTTTATCTTCAACAAACCAACACAAATGCACAAGGATGGGATAGAGTGAGAGATCTGGGGAAGTCCTCAGCAAACAAGGGATGGTAAAGGAAATCGAGCCATACAGTTTCCAGTATCCCTAATTTAAAATGCATAAAATGTCATGGAGATTGTAGTTAGCGTGCTTTACTCTTGTCATTTAGCAAATGCAAAAACTGTCACAGATACACCTCCAACTTCAGGCCCCCAACCTTAGTTTCCCCTTAAGGTTTTAAGTTATTGGCCACAAATTCATCTTTACAAGCTTCAGGGCCCTGAGCCCCATAGTTAGGGAGGAACCTATATGGTTCATTCCTTTAAAGCTGTATATATATATTAAAAAGTTAAGATAGGTTCCATTCTACCTCATACATTTTTCTCTATGAAAATACACAACATGCTTATTAAATGCCTGATACACAAGTGAAATACTAACCAAATCTCTGCAGAGATCCAAGTGTGAATTATATAATTTTTTTCTTACTATAAATTTTTGGGTTTGGGGGTTTGCCCCCCCACCAAGGAATGAGTTACTTAATTGAGTGAGCATCTCTAAATATTTAAATGGTTTATAAGGGGGTAAAATACCACTTCATGAGAATAAAATACTTTACTACTATTTAGGACTTTCTCATCTTTAAATATAGTTTTCTAGATGTAATCTGACTAGAAGTAAACAAAAGACTGATTTCCACTTATGTAAATCATTTTATTTATAACTCGAAGCTCAGTTTAGAGGTTTTACCATGCAAATTCATCCACTCTCCTTCACTCAATGCAAATATTTACTGAACACCTAATATTTGTAAGGCATCATGTGAGCACTAAGGTCATAGAGACTCACAGCTATGGTTCCCCAGCAATGGTAGAATTGAAAAATATATCTGCCCTCACTCGATATAGCTTTGGGGCTAAATGTGAAAAGCCTGGAGGAAGGAAGTTGTCTTTCTGGTCCTAAACTTAGAGCTGAATCTATTTCCAAGATGACCTTACAGATGGGAACATCACATCCACGGACCACCCTAGGGATTCACAGTTTCTAAAGTGAAACTTTGCAGTGCTCCTGTTTAGTTCAGTCTGGTGCCACTATTTTTAAACAGTTTACTGATTTTCCCCTTTTTATGGAAGTAAAAATAAAACAGATCTGTCCCACTAATTCATAAATTCTTATAAAATTCTAAGGAACTAAGGAAACTAACATTTTAACTTGAGGCCCAATTTTAAGAATGGTTAAAGCATAAACAGATTTAACTTTTAAATCATCAGTTGGGAAAAGAATCAAAAGAGATCTAAAGACTCGTTCTATTACCTTTAAAAAAATCAGTCTGATAAGAAGGAAAAACACAAAACCATTCTAAGAAAAGTCTGATGTTCTCGTAATCAATGGAGTCAGTGCCCCTTAGGGTTGGGGGAACCGATATGCACAGAACTCAGCATTCCTTTGCTGCAGGAAAAATCAAGGTCTACTTTGTGGCTCCAAATCACTTTGAGATGAGTTGATTTTAAGACAAGATTCCCATTCCCCTATCATTAAATGTCCAGTAAGGAAGAGGGGAGGTAATAATAGAGGACTGGAGAAGGAAGGGTTAAAGAGGTCACTGCAAAAAGGAACTTGAGAAGCTAAAGTTGCAGTGATCACCCAGTAAAACTTGGCTACTTGATAGTCAAAAGAGTGGACTGAACTGCCCAAACAGGATCTCCAGTTATATGATACACCACAAAAAAGGAAAAATATTTAGACAGAATAAAGTCTGCAATGATTCAATCTCAAACACTTTTTAAGTCAGGTGGGCCTGGTTCACGAAGTGACTTCAAAGGCAAAGGCTAAGTTTTAAACACATTAAAAGTCAACTTACAGCCATTTCTCACTTAATCAAAACTTCTACGAATTGGGTTGAAATTGATGGCAGAGATGGAGGGGGAAATGCCCTCACATAATACTTATAAAAATACACTAAAGAAGTAAGTCTCTGCAGTTACTTAAACAATGAGAATTGTTGCAACCTTCTCACAGAAATAAATTTGACCTATCTGTATCTTTAAGTCATTAACTTCACCAAAAAAAGACCTGATAAAGCATATGTTAACTCATAATAAATAAAATCCCTTCAGAAATGGAGATATCTGTTTATTCTTCGTGCCTACCAGCATGGTGTCTAGCCCATGGGCATTCAATAAGTATTTGAGTAGGCACTCAGTAAATATTTATTGAATAAATGATTAACTTACTAGAAATCTATGAATGGTTTATAAGGACTCTATGGCTCTCCAGAAACTATACATGAAATATTGGGTACATGGGCATTTTTCACCAGATTCTCATATAGTTCATATCCAAAAAAAGGGTATGACTTATTTTGAATAATGGAAAAATTATTTATCTTTCAGGCAGTCCACTATTAATATTGCTTGTAACTGAAATTTCATAAGAACTCGACAACAAAAAGATCCAGATAACACACTTTCTGGCTAGAATCTGTAGTGCAGAAATTCTCTACTTCTAATTAAAAGAATTATATGCTCTGACAGTCAAATGAGCAGAGGGTCAGACTGATAAGGAATCCACTCCAAGCAACTCCCCAAAGAAAAGGCCATTTAACAGCCCCTTATGACATGGCCTGAAGGAATACCAAAATTTTCCTCCGAAACTTCTGGTCTCATTAATTTGAGTCATTCAAGAAACCAAGGAACTCTGATTTATACTTCTCAAACTGGGAGATGAGTGTCCCCAGGAGTATTTGTGGCAAGTGAGATACATGATGACAAAGGAGAAACATAGCAAATCTCCTAACATCTAATTCACTGTTTGATGCTACAAAATTTCAAAGCATTTTGTTAAAATAATTACAGCTATATTATGCACTGAGTGCAAAATTCACATGAGTTTGAGATAACATCAGCTCTGATGGATAAAAATTCCTTAAAGCCAAGTACCCACCCCACAGGCTTTAGGGGGGCACATATTCATGCCCCTTCATCATTAGGGTACTTCGGAAAAAAAGTATGAGTAGAACTGCCACAGAGAGACGCCACAATAGTTTTTCAAATTGCATTCTCCATTAATGTCTAAAAAATAATTTTTTTTTACTCTCTAAAAGGTACCCATAAAATATGTTTTAAGCAGATAACTTTAAGGAAACCCCTCAAGATGAAATGGATAAGTTATTTGCTTCATATGTCTTTTAGAGATAAACAAGTGAAATATTGCAACTTAATGTTAAAGCAATAAATATTAAGCAGTTCTATTGGACAAAAATTAAAAAGCATAAGTACTATACAGTGAGGGACCTATCCAAAAAATAAAAGGGACTTCCCTGGTGGTGCAGTGGTTAAGACTCTGTGCTCCCAACACAGGGGGCCCGGGTTTGATCCCTGGTCAGGGAACTAGATCCCACATGCATGCTGCAACTAAGAGTGCACAAGCCACAACTGAGGAGCCTGCCTGCCACAACTAAGGAGCCCTTGAGCCGCAACTGAGAAGCCCACCTGATGCAACTAAGGAGCCCACGTGCCGCAACTAAGGAGCCAGTGAGCCACAGCTATGGAGCCTGCCCAGCACAACCAAATAAATAAATAAATATTTTTAAAAAAACTACACAATCAGCATTGTTGCAGATGTTAATCTCGCCATAGTCCAACAAAGGGTTAGGTATGCAGTTCATTTAGAAAAGCTATGTGTTCATCAGGATTTTAATGGGTGAAAAAAAGAAGAATTTTTAAAAATAAGAAGACAAGCAAAACAATCTGATTTATCCTTGTTGAAAACTATCTGATCTACCACAGACCATTCTTACCGACTCTGCTTGGAACACGTAACTAAGACTGAAGTTCTATAGAACTCAGAATAGGGAGAGGGTGTTTATTGAGCTTGCAAAGCTTAGGTCATAGATGGTTCCATTTCCCATAGTCAAATGTCCAGGAAAAATCAATAAATCTGTGATGAGTCTTACGTTGCTCTTAACAGATTTCAGATGGAATGTCTGAAAAGGGCAGTCTTTAAAAAAGAAAGAAGTGGGAGCGTCTACATCTGAGTCTGGGCTGACAGGGCCCTAGCCATGGAGTTATTAAGGGTAAACCAGCTGGCAAGGATCAGTGCCCACTATTCAAAGACGACTTTGAGCAGATCTAGAGGCAGAAAATCTTTACAGAGTGTTTTATTTAGTTAGAGCTTGTGAGTCACTTGTTCTGTATGAGGCAGAGTTACTGGCAACAAATGAGGAAGAGCTTTGAGATCGATAAATTTCAAGCAGTTGACATTGGTTAATAGCTAGGGAAAAATACGCTTCCCCATGATCAAATGGGATCTGAATTTCCATAATTTTACTTGCAAATTCATGCCACAAGTTATGCTATTCCCAAATCAGGCCTCATGGCCATTTCTAGTAGCTAAACTCAAGTCTTCTAGGAAGTTTTTTAGCCTAGAAAATTTAAATTTTATACTAAGACACATCTAAAAAGATTCCATGTTGTTTTTCCAAATTACCTTTACTGTGAAACCTCACAAATCAGACCTCCGAAGGTTTTTGTTTTTTGTTGTTTCTTAACCTACCTAATTATTCTTATCAATTCTGACTCGAACAGAGTGAATTTCATAAAAGCTCAAGCAGAAAAACAAATCATAGTGGTAACAGTTCTATCAGAAGCACATGGAGATACAGCAGGGTTTAAAAGAACCTCATATACCTAAAGGTTGATGACCTATCTCACTCCTTCATACTCTTGCCTTACTAAATCCAACTATGAGTACATAAAATGTAAAGTGAATAATGCTTCTTAATTTATAGACAACATTTATGATGTGAGAAGACAGATGTGGAAAAAATAAAGAACCTAAAGGATCCTTGACTGATAATTCCAAACATACACAGATATAAAAGATGCTGGGTCTACTTAGAAGGAGAGTGGAGGTCCTTGCTGAGAGGCACATGCCCAGAAGCAAGGCTTCTTTATTCAGGGCCATGGAGCAAGGGGTCAGGTTTTGTCTGTAAAAATTCCACTGCCAGAAATTCAATGGTACAGCCACTAATGCCAAAGAACATGAAAAGCCTGAGTGTTCTTGCTCTGAGACTAAACATTTAGGAAGTTCTATGCCTAAAAGTAAAAAAGGAAGGAGCATGGTTGAGAAGCATGTAACCAAAATTAAATGGACAGAATCAGAGTAAAAATCCATTTACTAGGTCTAGAAAAAGATAAAGGGGCAAAAGTGAGCAGATTTTTTTCTCCCTCCACATCCTTTCTTATCTAATAGAACATAACGATTCTTTGTTATAAATCAAATCCTAAAGTTGGTGAGGCTTGAAAATTCTGCCTGAGATAAACTGTGGAGAAGAAAATGTTGAAGGCAAGTAAACAGACTATTGTATGCTTACCAGGTGGGGGCCAATGGGGATTTCTCTACTTGGAAAATATGCGTAAATCCTTCTTCAGAATGTTCAACTATGACTCAGAGATAAACTTCCAACTACTTAATAGTGCTCCTCTATAGGTATGGAAAAAAATCAAAAAGATTTTTTTTAAATGAAAGTTTCTTGTACATTTGCTACAACTGCCTAATGACTCAACTGAAATAAAAATCCAGTTGCTTTCAGCCAACAAATCATTAACAGACATTTCTAATCGCCTAACAATAAAGACGATTTAAAAAACGAGACCTTATTCCTCAGAGAGAAAGACCTTTTTGACGATGGCCATGTAAAAATAACATGTGATTTTAACTTTATTAACTAAACAATCAATACAACAACCCACTGTAAAGGAAAAATGATTATATATATTCACAGTATGACTAGAGTTTTACTTCAAATTTCAGAGATACAGCGGGCAAAATAATTTACGAAGAGGAATATAAAACTTCACATTAATATTATTAAAGTTTCCGAGAAGTACAGAAAACTAAAAATAGAATTACCATATGATCCAGCAATCCCACTCCTGGGCATATAATTAGACAAAACTCTAATTCAGAAAGACACATGCACCCCCACGTTCATAGCAACACTATGTACAAGAGCCAAGACATGGAAGCAACCTGAATGTCCATCCAGAGATGAATGGATAAAGAAGATGTGGAGAGGAGCTTCAAGATGGCGGAAGAGTAAGACGCGGAGATCACCTTCCTCCCCACAGATACATCAGAAATACATGTACACGTGGAACAACTCCTACAGAACACCTACTGAACGCTGGCAGAAGACCTCAGACCTCCCCAAAGGCAAGAAACTTCCCACGTACTGGGTAGGCCAAAAGAAAAAACTGAGACAAAAGAATAGGGATGGGACCTGCACCAGTGGGAAGGAGCTGTGAAGGAGGAAAGGTTTCTACACACTAGGAAGCCCCTTCTCACGCGGAGACTGTGGATGGTGGAGGGGGGGAGCTTCGGGGCCGCAGAGGAGAGCACAGGAACAGGGGTGCGAAGGGCAAAGTAGAGAGACTCCCGCACAGAGGATCGGTGCCGATCGGCACTCACCAGCCCGAGAGGCTTGTCTGCTCACCCGCGGGGCGGGCGGGGGCTGGGAGCTGAGGCTCAGGCTTTGGTCGGAGCCCAGGGAGAGGACTGGGGATGGCTGCGTGAACACAGCCTGAAGGGGCTAGTGCGCCACAGCTAGCTGGGTGGGAGTCCGGGGAAAAGTGTGGAACTGTCGAAGAGGCAAGAGACATTTTCTTGCCTCTCTGTTTCCTGGTGCCCGAGGAGAGGGGATTAAGAGCGCCTAAAGGAGCTCCAGAGATAGGCGCGAGCCAAAGCTAACAGCGCGGACCCCAGGGACGGGCATGAGATGCTAAGGCTGCTGCTGCCGCCACCAAGAAGCCTGTGTGCGAGCACAGGTCACTCTCCACACCCCGCTTCCGGGGAGCCTGTGCAGCCCGCCACTGCCAGGGTCCTGTGATCCAGGGACAACTTCCCCGGGAGAACGCACGGCGCACCTCAGGCTAGTGCAACGTCACGCCGGCCTCTGCTGCTGCAGGCTCGCCCCACATGCGTACCCCTCTCTCCCTCCCTCCCGGCCTGAGAGAGGCAGAGCCTCCGAAGCAGCTGCTCCTTTAACCCCGTCCTATCTGAGCGGAAACAGAGGCCCTGAGGGGACCTACACGCAGAGGCGGGTCCATATCCAATGCTGAACTTCAGGAGCTGTGCAAACAAAGAAGAGAAAGGGAAATCTCTCCCAGCAGCGTCAGAAGCAGCAGATTATATCTCCACAATCAACTTGATGGGCCCTGCATCTGTGGAATACCTGAATAGACAACAAATCATCCCAAATTAAAGAGGTGACCTTCGAAAGCAACGATATATATTTTTTTTTCCCCTTTTTCTCTTTCTGTGAATGTGTATGCTTCTGTGTGTGATTTTGTCTGTATAGCTTTGCTTTTACCATTTGTCATAGGGTGCTGTCTGTCCGTTTTTTTTGTTTGTTTTTGGTTTTTTTAGTATAGTTTTTAGCGCTTGTTATCACTGGTGGATTTGTTTTTTAGTTTGGTTGCTCTCTTCTTTCATTCTTTTTTTCATTACTTAAAAAAATTTTTAATAATTATTTTTTTATTTCAATAAGTTTATTTTACTTTATTTTATCATATCTTTTTTCTTTTTTTCTCCCTTTTATTCTGAGCCGTGTGGATGACAGGCTATTGGTGCTCCAGCAAGACATCAGGGCTGTGCCTCTGAGGTGGGACGGCCAAGTTCAGGACATTGGTCCACAAGAGACCTCCCAGCTCCACGTAATATAAACCAGCGAAAGTCTCCCAGAGATCTCCATCTCAACACCAAGACCCAGCTCCACTCAACGACCAGTAAGCTACAGTGCTGGACACCCTATGCCAAACAACTAGCAAGACAGGAACATAACCCCACCCATTAGCAGAGATGCTGCCTAAAATCATAATAAGTCAACAGACACCCCAAAACACACCACCACACGTGGACCTGCCCACCAGAAAGACAAGATCCAGCCTCATCCACCAGAACACAGGCACTGGTCCCCTCCACCAGGAAGCCTGTGCAACCGACCGAAACAACCTTAGCCACTGGGGGCAGACACCAAAAACAACGGTAACGACGAACCTGCAGCCTGCGATAAGGAGACCCCAAACACAGTAATTTAAGCAAAAGGAGAAGACAGAGAAACAAACAGCAGATGAAGGAGCAAGGTTACCCACCAGACCTAACAAATGAAGAGGAAATAGGCAGTCTACCTGAAAAAGAATTCAGAATAATGATAGTAAAGATGATCCAAAAACTTGGAAAAAGGAGAAAATACAAGAAACGTTTAACAAGGACCTACAAGAACTAACGAGCAAACAGTGATGGACAACACAATAAATGAAATTAAAAATTCTCTAGAAGGGATCAGTAGGAGAATAACTGAGGCAGAAAAATGGATAAGTGACCTGGAAGATAAAATAGTGGAAATAACTACTGCAGAACAGAATAAAGAAAAGAGAATGAAGAGTATTGAAGACAGAGACCTCTGGAACAACACTAAATGCACCAACATTCGAATTATACAGGTCCCAGAAGAAAAAAAGAAAAAGAAAGGGACTGAGAAAATATTTGAAGAGACTATAGTTGAAAACTTCCCTAATATGGGAAAGGAAATAGTTAATCAAGTCCAGGAAGCACAGAGAGTCCCATACAGGATAAATTCAAGGAGAAACACGCCAAGACACATATTAATCAAACTATCAAAAATTAATTACAAAGAAAGAATATTAAAAGCAGCAAGAAAAAACAACAAATAACATACAAGGGAATCCCCATAAGGTTAACAGCCGATCTTTCAGCGGAAACTCTGCAAGCCAGAAGGGAGTGACAGGACATATTTAAAGTGATGAAGGGGAAAAACCTACACCAAGATTACTCTACCCACCAAGGATCTCATTCAGCTTTGACGGACAAATTAAAACCTTTACAGACAAGCAAAAGCTAAGAGAATACAGCACCACCAAACCAGCTATACAAAAAATGCTAAAGGAACTTCTCTAGGCAGGAAACACAAGAGAAGGATAAACTGTGATTAAAAATCTTCCAACAAAAAAAAAAACCCAGGACCAGATGGCTTCAGAGGCGAATTCTATCAAACATTTAGAGAAGAGATAACACCTATCCTTCTCAAACTTTTCCAAAATATAGCAGAGGGAGGAACACTCCCAAACTCATTCTATGCGGTCACCATCAGGCATGGACATATATACACTATCAAATGTAAAATAGATAGCTAGTGGGAAGCAGCCACATAGCACAGGGAGATAAGCTCGGTGCTTTGTGGCCACCTAGAGGGGTGGGATAGGGAGGGTGGGAGGGAGGGAGACACAAGAGGGAAGAGATATGGGGATATATGTATATGTATAAGTGATTCACTTTGTTATAAAGCAGAAACTAACACACCATTTTAAAGCAATTATACTCCAATAAAGATGTTAAAAAACAAAAAAAGCTGTGATACTTATATACAATGGATTATTACTCAGCCATAAAAAGGAATGAAATAATGTCATTTGCAGCAAGATGGATGCAACTAGAGATTATCATAAGTGAAGTAAGCCAGACAGAGAAAGCAAACATCATATGATATCACATATGTGGAATTTAAAATATGATACAAATGAACCTATCTACGAAACAGAAACAGACTCATGGACATAGAGAACAGACTCGTGTTGCCAGGGGGAAGGGGGCTGGGGGAGGGATGGAGTAGGAGTTTGGGGTTAGTAGATGCAAAATATTACTTATAGAATGGATAAACAACAAGGTCCTACTGTATAGCACAGGGAACTATATTCAGTATCCTGTGATAAACCATAACAGAAAAGAATATTTTAAAAAGGAATGTATATATGTGTATAACTGAATCACTTTTCTGTACAGCAGAAATTACACAGCATTGTAAATCAACTATACTTCAATGTAAAAAAATTTGCCAAGGAGTAGACTATACAAAATTAAACAGGGTACAAGTTCGTGCAATCCACTAAAAATTACATGGTTTCCATAAATGATTTTTAAAATACAGTGAAATTTCATCTTAAAATTGACCTTAATGTTTAAAGGATGCCTCCTGATACACTGGAAATTCTGGTTTCATAAAGGTATTTAGGGAATAAAAGAATTATCAACATCCAGGAAAACAGGAGAGAGAAACTGAAATAAGTTGGTGAATGCCTTTTCCCAATATATTTTTTCCTCTAAGAAATGCTATAAAGTATTAAGTTACTGCAAAATGAATGAAAAGTTGAAGATGATACTATACTCTGGCCTTAAATCTACTAAAATAATGTTTATAATTATTAATATAAATATTTTAGGAGAAACTAACGGTATTTATATTTACTTGATCAGTGTTTGGTGAATTGGAAACAAGAAGCACAATGAAATTTCATTAGTAAGAGTAAAATGCACTTCCGCTTTTCGGAGAACTTGTTTTCATGAGAGAATCAAGAATTCAGGGACATACATCTTTGAGGCTCTTTTTTTGACTTTGGGGTTATACAAGTAATATATATTAATTGCAATAAATGTAAGTAATCAAATTAGGCAAATATAAATAGTCAAAAGGAAGAAAAAATTAAATCACCTGTAATCATACGGTCCATAGGTAAATAAATGATTTTCCTTTCAAAGGTTTATTAAGCATATAAAATATATAACAAAAAGGTTTATGCTAAACATGCCACCTTATAAACTGCATTTGTTTACAATTTGATGATAAATTACTAAAAGTGGAATTTCTAAGGCAAAGGGGATCTACTTCTTTAAAGCTTCTGATACATATTGCCCATCTGTCTTCCAGAAAGATTGTGCAAATATAAATTCCCACCAGCTGGAGGCAGGCTGGTGCACACAGCACTCAATAGATTTGCATGTTTTTCCTAGGCTTTCACCCAACGTAACTCTTCTCTCTTGGAACGTATTTTTCCTCCTATTGCTACCTCTTGGTCCTTATAAAAAATATGATTTTCAACATCACTTCTACCAGCACCAATTTTATCTCGATTCCTGCCTACATTGTTTTACTAGTGGAAACTATACCCGCCAGTTGCCCTCCATCACCACAGGACCTCCTCTGCTTGCTGACCAGCTGTTTGCCGGAATGAAGAAAGACAGTGATATATGTGAGGGAAGTGCAGAAATAAGGAACAAAGTCCTCGGCTTCCTTCACAGAACAGAATCCTAGGGATACAGTGGGATAACTGCCAAGTTCTATGTTCTTAAGATGTAGGTCTCAACATACTGTACCATGTGCAGAAGATTAGCTAGTTTTTTCTCAGTCTCACTGCATCCCAGATTCTGGCATTAAGCTGTCTGTCACCCTTACATTTTCGTATGGTTATAAATTTTCCCTTCTGCTTTCAGGACTATTTTAATAAAAGACTACTCAGGGCTAAATTGGGGCTATTAGCCACATAAAATTTCAACTAAAAAAAATCTTCAGACTGACTTTTGGTTGGCAGCTGGTGGACCAATTTCTTGCCCTCCTGAAAAATAACTCAATGTATCAGAAAGCACTTCAGTACTATCAATTTATTCCAACAGAGATTAGAATAAATTGAGGGATGTGTCAGTCTCCTTAAATACATAGAACCCAAAAGGTATCACTAAAATGTTAAGCTATTAAAAACAAACCAAAACTTTAGAGATAAAAATCTAATTGACTCTCTCATTCACCACATGAGGAATCTGTGCCCTAGTAAAGCGATTTGAACTGCATAAGCTGAGAAAGAAAATCAGCATCAGAGTTATGTTCTCCTTCAAAATGTAATCTCTTCTCACAGTGAAGGTCATGAAGTGCCTGATAGTCAAAATGCTCTTTGCAGAACATGATGAAACACTGGTATTTCAAATTCTACCACACAAACTATAATTTTAAACAATATTTTATGCTTAGTTATTCTAAGTTTAAATTGCCATTAATGTTCAATTTATTTTATTTTAGGCTATAAAAAAGAATATAAAACCATGACTATGACTACAGATGTTCAAAGAACAAAACAGCTATAGAAGTAAATATCATTGTTGGCGAGTTATTCCTTAAATAACCCCTTTGCTCCTTATTCATACAAGTTATCTGCCTAATACCTGCTTTTAAACTTAATGTTGGCTCTTTCCGCAATTTAAGAAACATTTCAGAATGAAAAACCTAAAATTCCATCAGCTTCTTTTTTCTGAATAACTGTGAAAAGACCACCATTATCCAGTTTTGGCGGTGTAAGACCTATGCCCAGTTCCAGGAAGGTTCACGAGGAACACAACTTGAGAAATACAGGTTTGTACCACGCTGAGCTCCCACATGCTTCAAGGTCCTGTAACCTTGGAGACCTAAAAGGAGCTGCACTCCTTTAGGGAATGGAAAACGTTTTAGTATATCTGAACTGAGAATATTAAAATATATTTGGATGCATTAGCCTATTTCCATAACAGGTAGAAATCATAATTGAATTTTTATGGTGGTAAATTTAACCCAACTTTAGTAATAAAAAGATGCCCACAGCCTAGAAAGGCATTTATATCTCACTGTGAAGGGAATGCTTTTACCATAATTGGTTCATATCATAATTTGGTATTTTATATAAGGCAGATTCTATACTCTATTTACCTTCCTTTCTTTCCTTAAGCAAAAGAATATACATACTTCAAGGTATTCTGAATATACAACTTTCAATTATAAATATTTATATATGAGGCTATTTAGAATTATCCCTAAGATTTCCTTCCAGCCCTAAAAATTATATGCTGCCCCACTCCCACACTTTAATAGCAGAATGTTACAAATTATAAATCGTAGTGCAATTTATAATTTTAAAATGTAAACATTTAAAAATAAGATGAATGAAATTTTTACTATTGCCTTAAAAACTCTGGTTTAAAAACTGATGTATTGAGTATAATTAATGTGCAATTCAAGTAAAAATATAATAGGTATTGGTTTTAAACTTTAAAAAATGACTTTAGAACTATTTGGGATGATAAAAGGAAACAGACATTTTAATTTTTCTCCCAATTTTCCATGTTTAAAAAAAGGATTATGGTTTCACTTATTGCCTTCAGCATTTCTGAAAATGGTACATTTCTAAATCTGTAACACATAAAGATATATGAGTCGTATAGGTGAGTTTCTGTAAGTCAATATTACAATAAGTTTAAGACCATATTCTCATTAGAAGGACTGCTGACAATAAAATACCTGGTTCATATTAGAAAGGAACTGCCTACATAATGTCCGTAACCCATTCCTGAAAACTGGATATGTAGGAAAATGTGCCAGGGAGCCTATTCCTCATTACTTCAGATAGGACAAATTACAACGTGTGACACATCAATCTAAACCTACCAACCAATTTCTTAAAGTATAACTAAAACACAATAAAACGCCTATGTATTGATATAAGCAGCAAATAATGACGTTACTGTGTTAAACTCCTTTCCTGATCACCAAACAATTATTACAGTTGTTCACCAGCTGCTTTGTAGCGGAAGCCTGGCCTCCCTTGGCGCCAGCAGTATCCAAGATGCACATCCTTCTGCTGCCACTAGGCGGGCCTTTCGAAATGTTTACATATGACTGGCAATCTAGTCATTTCATTTGAAATGTTGCTCAAGATTATTTTCACACTGTTTTGTTAAAAACAGTGAGTTTTGTAAGACATAAATATAAACTTTGCCTATATACACATCAACTGAAGAACTTGATTGAGATATATATATATAATGAAGTCTGAACAATAAACACTAAGAGGGGCCCTACCAAAAAAGATATCCAGGAGGATGTAGCATTACAAGCACCCTTGTCAAACATCAGTCCAGACATTTTCAGCTGCAAGTAACAGAAGTCTATCTAAAAGTGGCTTAAACTTTAACCAAGGAACTTATTATCTCACCTAACAAGAAGCCCAGAGGTCAACAGTTCCCAGGCTAGTAAATCTATCAGTTCAGCAGTGTCATCATGGACCACGCTGCTTCCTCATTTTTTTCTGCCATCTTCAACATGTTCCCTCTGTCTTAGGTTACCTCCCCTCAGCAAAGATAGCAACAATGGATGTAACCTCATCAGGCATTTCATCCAGATAAAACAGCTACCAGGGAAGGGGTGGCTGTCTCTGCAGTATCTGCCTACGAGCCCTTCATGTCCAGTTAGTCAGAATTGTCACAGGTGCCCATTCTGAAACCAACTGCTGGCAAGGTGGGCTGGGCCACCCTGACTGGTTGAGACAAATCAGAACTGCCCTCCCACAGCTAGGAGGAAAGCCAGCATCTCTTGAATCATGTGATCATGCAGCAGAAGGTGAATACTTTGAAGTGTGGAAGGAGGGGGAATGGATTTGGGGTAGGCAAATCTGCTCCTAATGCTTAATTCACTTTGCATTAATACAATAACTAAAATTTGTGTAATTTGTCCAGGTGATGGGTGACATAAGTTAAACACAGATATATTTTCACTGGAAAAACACCTTAACAGGAGACATTACCAAGTTTTCTAACCAAATAGTAAATGATTTATAAGTCATTCCAAAACATTTTAACAATCAGTGGATGGAGGATATACTTTATGGAAGTCCTTGTGCTGGTTATTATGTAAGATACACAGCAGACGAGCAATCTGTAAGGTTACCATCCAAGTGGCAAAACATTTTTAAAAAGTTTAAATAACATTATGAAACGATAATCTAGCAGCTGCTACAATGTACTATGTAATTAAGAAATAAATAAATGATAGGAGAAAATGTACACCATGAGATCAAAGACAGAGCTATCTAGAAACTGTAGACAGCGAAAGACAAAATTTCATGTGGGATCTGACTACAGGAGGGTATGGACAAAGTGAAGCAGGCCGGGCACTCTGCACACAGGACACACTGGGCCCTGGGCCTGGGAGCAGCAAAATATCCTGGTTAGAACACTGAGAGGTCCATGCAGAGGCAAACCAAGAGCAAACCATCATTACTAATTACTGATCACATGTTTAATATAACAAGTAAAAAGGTGCCCCAACCACAGTCTGGGATCTATACATACCCATTATCATCTGCCTATTTTTCAGTTTTTTTAAATGAAAAAACTAACTGCAGCACCATGTCCTGAATGCATCACTGGAAAAGTATGCAAGTATACTCACACCAGGTTGATACTGTTAAGACATTAGTTTGACAATGTCAAACTAATGAACTGTCTGGGACCATCACGGTACAAGTCATTCTATCAAATATCTTAAGTGTTTGATGTTATTGTTTTGTACTGTTACTTCACTTCTATTTTTGTATCTCTTGTGATGTAGATTGTAACCTCCTTACAGACATCACTCATCTGCTGTGTATCTTACCTAGTGGTAATTATTCCCTAATTTTTATTTAGCTGCTCAGAAGTCATCCTATTTTCTGAAGCCAAACTAGTAAAGGTGGCCAATGGTGTGTAACCTGCCTCTGACAATGACTATGCTATCTCTGGCATTAAACTAAAAATACCCTATAATCCCATAGCCCAAGCGGCTAGTAAACATCAGTATACATAGCAACATCTAGAAAAGTGGTTATTTAACCTTTTTAGGGTCACAGATCTTTGAGAATCTGATGAAATTCAGAGACCCTTCTCACCCCAAAATGCAAATACAATATTTTGCCTATAATTTCGGGAGGCTTACAGATCACTCCACTCAGGCTCTCAAACTCATCATGGCTAAGAACCCCTTAACATAGTGATAGCAACTGGGACGATCACTGGTTTTCACAGTTATCAATTCCTTTAAGTAAGCAAGCCATCAACAAACTATTTTAAGGGTTACAGTTTTCCTTTGGTGCTGCCAAGCATATTTTCAGCTTGTGCATCAGGAAATAATAGATGCCAGAAATAAAAATAAGTCATTCCCTAAGTTTAGAGCTGAGCTATTTGACTTAGAATACTGAAAAATCTCAGAACAATGACAGCTTTAAGTCATTAATACTATGACGTAAGGCTTCAGTACAGTATACTTAATACATTTCATTAAAAATACCACACACACACATACATACACACACATGTATAGCCATAAACGTATATGCCACTTTTGATGGAAATACCAATTGTAGGGAATGAATCCGTTTCTAACTTAACTGATAACTAGAGTGTAGCAGCAATTCTCAATTCTTTAATAACGTTCCACTAGTTAATGCACACTTTAGACATTTCAGCTTTTAGTGGATATGAATGAACTTTCTGGTGCACTCATTGCAGAAGCACACAGTGGCCTTCCAGTGGGAGTGGAGGAAAGACCTATATTGGGCACTCGTAGGGAACTTACCATTCCCTTGCCTACAACATAAATTAAGGATCACAACATTTTCTCCAGCTAAACCTAGAGGCTGGCTCAGAATCATTCGCCCAGGCATTTCACTGAGCTGATCAGAATTAGCAAGTGAATTAAAACTTCTTAGTACTCACTTCTGTCTATGAAGAAGTCTGTGTAAAGTTCCCTCTCATTCTTCTTCTTTAAAATGTAATGAGGAATCCATAATGCTATTAACTTTTTATATGTAAGGAAAATGAGGCTGAAATGGTAAGTAGCCTGCTTGATCGCACAGCAAGAAAATGATGGAACTTAGAATCCAAATATTATGATTTCCAGTTCAGCACATACATTAGTTAGGGTTTGGTTCATCCACAAATGACAAAATATCAGTAGAGCAGTGGCTCCCACAGAACAGAAGTTTGCTCCTGTCTCACATAAGGGAGTTCTCACATCACAGGGCTGTTGTGGCAACTCCACAGTCTTTAAGGACCCAGGCTCTTCCCAGCTTATTCTTCAGTTACCCTCACAATGCAGTCTAGTCCTCATGGTCCAAGATGGCGGCTAGTCTGCTACCAAATCATCACATCCACACTCCAGGGTGAGCAAAGTTAGCAGCAGTGGAGAGATGGAAGGTACATACCAGCTGTGTTTTTAAAAGGTTCCCTAAAACCTGCAATACAACGTTTCTTCTTATATCACACTGGCCAGAAACTTCATCAAAATTCCATGTCTAACTGCGAAATGGCCACATGGCAAGATAAAAATACTATTAACTAAGAAAGAAAGATAAACAGATATTGAAGGACAACTAGTAGTTTCTGTCCCTATATCATGTTGAAACTAAAAGGTAGAAAAGGTGAAACTTGAGGTGTCTGACAAAATGACTTGCAGCACGATGGCCCCATACAGTTCAACTGTGTGTTGTTTCTGTCATATCCTGTCCATCAAGTATGAATATGCAGGCACACCTTTTCAGTGATACATTCAGGAGATGATCACTGTTTTCATTAACAAATAATTCTCAACTGGATGAAATTGTTAAATTATCTCCATTTTTTTCAATTAATAAATTTCCAATAAAATAAAAACCAAAACACTACTTCACTGTTTTGAAATGGTCAGATATCTGATAGGTCATTACTGCCAATAGGATAAAATTCTAATATCTCGGAATGGCACACAGGCCCACTGAAAATCACCGTTCTAGACTCGTTCCTCATCAGTGGCCCTGACATATCCTCTCTCTCCTGAAGAACTTTTTACTGACCCTGAATATGTCCCAGATTCCTCTGAATCTACATACTTTACACAGTCTGTCCCACTGCCTGAAAATGTTTGTTCCCCTACCACACCTTATACGAGAATTATTCCAACAATTCTCAAATATCAGCATGCATAAAAATCACCTGCATTGCTTTTTTAAAAAAATGCTGATTCTTAGGCTATAGTTTCAAAGATTCTGCTTTACTAGGTATGGGCCAGGCCCAGAATTCTGCAGCATTTTTACAAGGAGCAGAGTGCCCAAGACAGAGAAAGCACTCAAGAATGTTGATGATTACTACAATAAGACCATCTTACACTAGTTTAAGATGTTTTTCTTCTGGATTAGCTTACTAAAGGATTAGTTTGCTATTATGAGGTAACACCATAATTCTATCATGATATAATGAAAGAAGAAGACACATTTTCAGAAATCCACATTTGGAAAGATTACTGTGTGACCTAAATAAGAACTCTTCCCTTCGTAATATGTTTTGGTTGCATTCAATGGGAAAAAAAACATACCGAATAAGACAACCACTTAAATATAAAAGAATATTGTAGTATGATTAAGATTAGTAGGAAGACAATATTTAGGTCTTCCAATTCTATCTGAAATACTAGTAGAAATTGCAAAGCTCATACTGTACATTCTACTTAGAGTCTCATCCTCATTATTTATTTCCTCAACAGAATGAAATAAGAAGAGACTGTAAGTCAAAATATAAAAGCTATTCATCACAATTTTTCAGCTAAATAGTCTCAGGTGTGGAAGATATGACATTACGAAAGCCTCTGAGTAAATACTATAGGAAACCCATTTATGGAATATGGTGTGCACACTTAAAATTTTTCCCTACTGGTATTTTACTGAAGAAGTGCCTTCTAGGAAACAGTACCACAGTAAACCAGTCAACTACTGCCAAAGAGGTGTACTAAAAATCTGACTGCCTGATGGTTTCAGTTCAAAGAAAACATACCTCAGAATTGCTCTGAAGAGTTTACAGGTATTAATCTGTCAAATAATTTTACCTAAAGTCACTCTAGATGCCTTACAGCTAAAGACAAAAAGAGTCATAAGCCACTCGGAATTCATATTTATATAATTAACAAAATGCTTCTCAACTGCTTCATTGATTACAAAAATTTTTTTAAGTTTCCAAATATATTACTTTAAGAAACAAGATTTCATTCCTTAGAATTCTGAAGCTTTCTGCTTATTTAATGTTTGAAAGGAAGTATGTTCAACCTAGAAATTCTGTGGTTTTATTTGCTTTTTTATTTGTTTATGGCTCAACTGCAGTGGAAGAGAAACTGTAACTTTGTATTTTTGTGAGGTCTTTTTCAAAGTGTCTTAACACATTATTTGATGGTATACAATTACTAAATTATAGAGAGTGAACTGCAGTGGTTCTCAGCCCTGCATGTACACAAGAACTATCTGGGGAACTCTGGAAAAAAAATACCAGTGTCTGGGCCAAACCCCAGGCCTGTCTAATCAGAATGTAGGGATGAGGCCCCAGCACCAGCATATTTTCAAAGTGCCCCCTAAATCACAAGAAGGTTAGATCCTCTGAGTTAGAGAGACAGATCCCTAATTTACATTTGAGTCGGCTGAGTCCACTGAGCCCCAATAAAGCATGAGTGACTTCCTCACAACTAATTGTGTGCAACAGAGGGCTCAGTTCTGCTTCTCAGCACAGTGGACACCTCTCCCCTGCCCCACGAAGCTCCCTCTCACCCTGCACACTTAAGGAGACAAGGCAGGGTGGTACACCCCACACAGAACAGCCAGGCTTCACCTCTGAATGCTGCTAGATTAACAGGTGAACCAGAATTAGGAATCAACAAATGTGAAAATTCTGTCAATTCTACCCATTAGACACATGACTTCACATTTCTTATTGGGAAAATAAACAGCTGCATGATGAAGTTAGTTGAAAAATCCTGGCACACCTCCTTTAGAACTGAAAGGTCAAGGGTAAAAACACAAAGATTGCCAAGTAAATTCACTGCAATTTGAGTTTTTCTGGATATCACAATACATGGGTAAAGAGTTATTAATAGGGTCAGTTGCTTTTTTAATCCATAAACACCATTTTTTTAAAGATTCATTATACTTCTGTTGTAAGAATGGGGAGTAAAAATAGAAAGCACATGGTGAAAATCTGTTTACTTTTTGTCATTGTTGTTTTAATTAAAGCCTTCAGTCCTAGACAGAATCAAAGTGACTTACTGTCCCTTATGTAAATTTTTATTATACACAGCTAGATTTCCACTTTTAAATAAAGGAAAGAGTACAGAGATGAAGAGATTATCTAAAAAGTTCCATTTAAAAATGTGATAGTTTAACTTTAGTGTGTATACATGGTTTGACTGATACCCACGATGAGGAATTCAGTAGGAGACAATCTTAAAAATAACCGACTATTTCCCAAAATCTCATTTATCATTTAAACTGGAAAACAGAAGGTGAGACTAAAGTACATATTTCAATATCAATATTTAAAAGATGAAATCCAAGCCACTGTGAATTACTAAATTCTGATTCTAAAGTCAATCAGTTTTACAAAATAATTAGCTTAATGGAAACTAGAAGTTCTTATGCCCTACTTTAAGAAGCATGTGCATATTCTGAAAAACACAATAAATTTCAGCTGTACTTAACCCCATTCCTTTAATCTATATAATAGTGTTTGTCCAATTTCATTCTGCGTGCTCCAGAGTTATATTCAGTATCTGGTCACCAGTGTTAGTAAACACACAACAGTAATCCAAATTATTCTTTTTTTTGCTGTAATATAATAAGCTAATTCATGCCTTTCTCTTAGTTTTGGAAAGTTATATGCCAACATCTAGGCAACAGATACCCTTTTTCCTAATTTAAAATACTACAGTAGGAAATTTGTAATCAACCTAAAGATAATGTCTTAAAAGTACAATTAAACATGTCATAACAGAAGAAAACCCTGGTAATTACAAATAGTACCAGCCTTTCTGGGGTTTTAAACAGTAGTGTAAGACTAAGAAAAATCGCCACCCAGTGATGCAAATGAAAACTGCAATTTGTTTTTGTGTAAAATGAGTACCCTAGAGGATTACTACAACTTCATTACTGAATGAAAGAATAGTACCTTCTTATGAGACTAGAAACTAGTTACCAGGGAAAGGATGTTTTTCTACAAGGCTTTTTTTTTCCTTATTATTATTCAGCATGTTCGACATTTTACAAAGGCTAAAAGCTTTGCAAACCTTTACGGGGAAAAAGCTTTCTGTCCATAAGTGAGCTAAATGTGTACAAGCAGCCCAGATATTCCTATTATTAATAAAAGTGTCCAGGCTCTGCCTGGACCCTCAATTTCAAGTCATGGGGTGTTGACTTCAGCAACTCAGCAATGCCATCTAATAACTGTGACCTAAAACTTATTTGTGTTAAGCAGGAAGGCTTGCCTAGGGGAAGAGGTATGCTCAAGGTGGGAAAAATGATTTATACTTTTAACAACATAATTTAACCTTTTTAGAAATACATTATAAAGGCCAAGTAAGATGATAATCTAACAAATTCTATAGAATCCATATTGATAAGAAGTTTTTGGTATAAATATAATCTAAGTCTTTACTTAGTTGTATCATTTAGAAGTTAATAAACACACAAAAACACTTATATACACTTATTTTCCTGCAATGTATCTATTGTACATAAGAACAAAGAAAGCTATGTGGGTACATGATAACCAAAACACACCTGTCAAAGTATGGGGTCATGTTAATAAAAGTATTTCATATCTACCATTTGACCTACTTGGTACTTTTCAAAATGTTTTACACAGTATGCTCTGAGACTAAGCAGATACTATATATGTCAATATAGAACCATATGATAAAAAAAGCAACTTAGAACAAATCAGTTTCTAAAAAAAAAGAGGCTGCCATCATGTTTTTTAAGATAATTAACTATATTCCTAATAATTTATCCTGACTTTTATCAGTCAATTCAGTTAAGGCCTTAACTGCTGAAGGATATTTTACTAATTAAACAATGTATAGTTGTCCTTAGGTTTCTGTAGTACCCCTATACTAAAATCTGCAGCAGCTCAAGTCCCTTTTATAAAACGGCATATATGTGCATGTAACCTATGTATATCCTCCTGTATACTTTAAGTCATCTCTAGATTACTTATCATACCTAATACAATGTAAATGCTATGTAAATAGTTGCTAGGCATATAGCAAATTCAAGTTTTGCCTTTTGTGGAACATTCTGGGGTTTTTTTTCTTTCAATATTTTCAATCTGCAGTTCGTTGAATCCACAGATGCAGAATCTGTTGATATAGAGGGCTGACTATATACCATCTTCCAACCTCAACTTCATTAAGGAGATTAGAGTTTTATGCAATAGTTTTAAATACTTAAAATATTAAATAGGGAAAAGTTTGAGGCAGCCAAAATTAAAGCCAAACTTTATGAATAATAATACAACCAACCCTCTTTTATTAAAAAAATTAAAAAAGCACAGCACTTTGTCTTTTAAAAATTAATGAACACAATTTAAATTTTTTAAAGGAGCTTAAAATGTCACTAACGTCTTAAATTTTAAAATGATAATATGACCTTTTTTTTTTAAGTGATGGAGGGCTTTCCTGGTGGCGCAGTGGTTAAGAATCCGCCTGCCAATGCAGGGAACACAGGTTTGAGCCCTGGGCCAGGAAGATCCCACAGGTCGCGAAGCAACTAAGCCTGTGCGCATGACTACTGAGTCTGTGCTCTAGAACCCGCGAGCCACAATTACTGAGCCCATGCACCACAACTACTGAAGACCGTGTGCCTAGAGCCCCGTGCTCTGCAACAAGAGAAGCCACCGCAATGAGAAGCCCGCACACCGCAACGAAGAGTAGTCCCCACTCGCTGCAACTAGAGAAAGTCCGCCCGCAGCAATAAAGACCGAATGCAGACAAAAAATAAATAAATTTATTTTTAAAAAAAAACGATGGATAGCTTAGTGGTTAAGAGGACAGGCTCTGAAGTCAGAATGCCTGGGCTCACTCCAGATCTACTCTATGTAAGCTAGAGGAACTAGCTCTAGCTTTTTAGTCCTCCCCTGTATGTGGAGATAACACCACCACTTCACTCACATGGTTGTTCTTAGCACATTACACACATTAACTCATTTAATCACCTCAGTAACCCTATTGGGTTGGTACTGTTATCATGCTCATTTTCTAGATAAGTTAAATGACACCCAGGAGGTTTCGTAACTTCCCCAAATGATGAAGGGTATCAGATATACCAACCCAAAATGCCACTTTGGCATAAGAATTATTTTGAGCCAAAGGCACTTGAAAAATAGCAGATGCAGGAAGGGCACTCTGACCTCCCCTTTTCTTCCTGAAAGCAGGAGATAAAAAAAAAGAAAAGAAAAGAAACCTACGGAAAATGCCAAGAAGAAAGAAACTTTCTTACCACCAGAGATGGAGAGTCAGGGGCAAGAGAACTCCACAAAATCAGAGCCTGTTAAAATAACCCTCATCTTCCTTTAGTATCCCCACATATTTTAGTTACTTTTCCACAACTGCCTCTTTGCTCAACCTGGTATATGAGAACCTAGGTTTGGCCACCTCTTTAGGTCTTCATTCTCCTGTGGGGGCCCCCATGTACATGTAAAAATCCTTATGCTTTTCTTCTGTTCATCTGTCCTATGTCTATTTAATTCTCAGGCCCAGCCAGAGACCCTAAGAGGCAAGAGGTAAAGTTTTGCCTCCCTTACAAGGGAAACTCCAGTAAATTGTAGAGCCAGGATATAAACCCAAGGGGTCTGGCTCGAGTCAGCATTCTACCTGCAACTCACTGTAGAGTCTCTGCGGTGCTCCTGAGAAAAAAGGGAGATGGTGTTACTGATGAAAAAAGAAGAACAGAGGAAGTGAGAACCCAGACATGATGCTGACTGACAGCATCAAAACTTCAAGAGAGTAACTAAGATCACAGAGCAGTAGGTACACAAGGATTTTTCATGGGAAATGGTAGAGGGCAGTGGAACTTTGCACCTGGGAAAAAATAACGCTAGCCAGAGACAAGCATCAGCAGACATGGCAGCTGAAGGAGCAGAAGCCTTCAGCCAACATTTGCGAGTCTGCTCTTGCTTGGATCATCTGAATGAGGGTGTTCTACCAGCGGCACCTGAAATTAAATCACAATCCTGGGACTGGGAGGTAAGTGATGCCTCACCATGATTTCCCAACCACAAGACTATGGTACAGGAGTCAACACCAATCCCGCTTAATCGAAGATGGCCCTAGGAAAACTCCCTCAAAATACAGCATGTCAGCTTTTGGGAAAATGCACCATTATAGCTTAGATATATCAGATGGAGCAGCTGGGACATGAAAGCATATGAGTAATTAATTGCTAGAAATTCCCTCAAGCATTAGCAAATTTGGACATTTCTGTCTTCTGAGGCTCAGTTAAAGACCACTTCTTAAACGAGTCTTTCCTAGGAAGGAAAGGTCCGTAACAGAAGCTTCACAGGCTAAGGCAGAATACCATGGAAACGGGGCCCCTGTTGGGGTAGTTATAAGACAGGCAGTGAAACATCCTCATGTTACAAGCTACCAGATATTGAAGGAGATTTTAGAGAGAGCAGCACCAGGGGTTTTCTCAGTTGTGGTTAAAAGTTGTCTCTGTAATGCTGCAAAGTGGCAGGCCACAGAGCCAGAGAGGTGAAGAAGACGTATCGAGAGTTCACGAAGTCCAGCTGTAGAAGCTGTATGTGCTCTCAGACATGTCAGTGCACTAGACTCACAGCCTTTGAATGCCTATTTGATAACAAAGAGAATAAGGTGGATTTCTAATCATGAAACAACAGAAAAGAGCACAGTTCTCTGCACATGTGTTGAGATTACAGAGGTGTTCTAAAATGAAGAATACAGAAAAGAGTTTGGAAAACCAGGCTTTGCTGAAGCAAATTTCTGAAAGAATTTATTGTGAAACTCCTGAGGAGGCAGAAACTATACAGGAGACTAGAGGCATCCCTGAAGTTTTTCTGTTAGTGGGGCTAATTTAGCAGGTAAAAGGGAAGCAACACTGGCAGCGTTTGAAACAGAAGTTGGGGTTGACAGAGCCAGTTCTGACTTAGAAGGCAAGGCACAATTTCCTGACACTGTAAGAAGGGCCAGAGAAGCAGTTGTGCCCATGGCACCCCACTTTATCCCAGTCAGGAGGCTCCCCAGAAAAACCACCAACCCTGGTCCGACTATGCCCCACTACTTTACCTCAGACGTAGGGGATCTGGTCAGAGAGAAAATAACTCTGACCACTCTAGTTACTGCCCCTGTCCCAGGCCACAGGAAGCAGATACAGAAAAACACGCAGGCCTGCCAGAATTTGACTGTGGAAAAGATGGGATATTCTACGGTAACATTCAGCCATGAGAAAAACTCTCTTCCGGTCTCCCAGAGATTAAAGCCAAGAAACAGAAGAGGGCCAGAGGGGTAAAATCCTTGCATCCTTACTGTGAGAGACCAGATCCTAAAGGGAAGGGCTCAAGAGGCAGAGACCCACACAGAGGCCGAGAGGGCCTAAGCTGAAGGTTCAGGATTACCCGTAAACCCAAGGAGCCATCTTCTACTCCTCAAGACACGCAGACCATCTGCCAATGCCAAGGGACTCTGGGATGACTGGGCCAAGATAAAGACAGAAGAGATAGGAAACCAGAATCTGGAAAGGGAGACACCTGAGAAGCATCACCAGAAGCAAACACTCTATGAGTTCATGCAAATCCTCTCAGAGAAGGAGCTGAAGTTGGCAGGAGGAAATCCAGAGTAGAAGAGGATGCGTTTCACAAGGGGACACTGGGCTTTGGTTCCTCCTCACCACCCTGCTGGTAGAGAACTGCTGGGAAGAACTATCTAAAGACTGCAAATCTCTTCCTTGGGGGAAAGACACAATGACATGAAGGAAATGTTATTTTTCAGAATTCTCCTTGGGAAGAGCATAGTATTTGGTTGAAAGAAATATTTTTTAAAGCCACTAAAATCTTTTTTTTTTTTTTTTTTTTTGGTA
>NW_020175410.1:8652616-8665576 GCF_003031525.2 Neophocaena asiaeorientalis asiaeorientalis
AAAACTTTTTTTTTTTTTTTTTTTGTGGTACGTGGGCCTCTCACTGTTGTGGCCTCTCCCGTTACGGAGCATAGGCTCCGGACACGCAGGCTCAGCGGCCATGGCTCACGGGCCCAGCCACTCCACGGCGTGTGGGATCCTCCCGGACCGGGGCACGAACCACCCGTGTCCCCTGCATCGGCAGGCGGACTCTCAACCACTGTGCCACCAGGGAAGCCCACTAAAATTTTAATAACTAGCAGGTATTAATTTTGTAATAGAAGATAAACTAGTCTTAACATTTAGGAGACACTATTTAACATGTTTAGATTTAAAAGTGTACTTCAACACTGTTGCTGGGAATGTAAATTGGTGTAGCCACTATGGAAAACAGTATGGAGGTTCCCCCAAAAACTAAAAATAGAACTATCATATGATCCAGCAATCCCACTCCTGGTTATATATACAGAAAAAAATGAAAACACTAATTCAAAAAGATACATGCACCCCAGAGCTCATAGCAGCACTATTTAAATAGCCAAGACACAGAAACAACCCAAGTGCCATTAACAGACGACTCGACTAAGAACATGAAATATATAAATACACACACATATATATATACATACACACACACACACACACACACACGACTATTACTCAGCCATAAAAAAGAATGAAATTCTGCTATTTGCAACATATACGGACCTGGAGAGTAAATATTATGCTTAGTGAAATAAGGCAGACAGAGAAAAACAAATACTGTACATCACTTACATGTGGAATCTAAAAAGTAATACAAATGAATGTATATGCAAAACAGAAACAGACTCACAGATACTGAAAACAAACTAGTGGTTACCAAAAATGAGAGAGAAGGGAAGAGGCAAATTAGGGGTATGGGATTAAGAGATACAAACTACTATATATAAAAAAGATAAGCAATAAGGACATACTGTACAGCACAGGGAATTATAGCCATTATCTTGTAATAACTTTGAATGGAGTATAGACTACAAAAATATTGAATCACCATGCTGTACACCTGAAAGTTATTACAATATTGTAAACTATACTTCAATAAAAGAAATAAATGTACCTCGTTCAGCAACTATTTATTGGATGCCTGATTTAATTTTTTTTTTTTTTGCGGTACGCGGGCCTCTCATTGTTGTGGCCTCTCCCGTTGCGGAGCACAGGCTCCAGACGCGCAGGCTCAGCGGCCATGGCTCACGGGCCCAGCCGCTCCGCGGCATGTGGGATCTTCCCGGATCGGGGCACGAACCCGTGTCCCCTGCATCGGCAGGCGGACTCCCAACCACTGCGCCACCAGGGAAGCCCGCCTGATTTAATTTTTGATGCTAATTTAAGAAGCAAGGCTTGGTGTTATTTATAAAACAGAAATTGAATTTATCAAGGATTCATCAAGACTTCTGCTTTTTCATAATTAAAAAGGTTGACTAGCTTATTGGATAGAAAAAATAGGATGATTTTACAAACTGAATTTGAAGGACACATCCAAACCAACATACTGTATAAGAAGAGTCTGACTTGATGACAATATTTTAAGTGATTGATGACCTATATTTTTATAGATTTCACATACATAAACTAACTCTGGAATTAATAGGAAAATGTTTAAAAATCAATCATATACTTTTCAAGTAACCTTTTAAAGGAAAAATAATTCATCTAATTATGATATTGTTTCCTAAAAAGACTCACCTAAAAGGACAAATCCATCTGCTTCTCTCTCTGGTACCAAGGGCTTTTTAGATTCCGGAGGCTTTCTGAAGAAGTGAAACATTGCTGCTTCTCTGTTACCTGAAATAGAAACACTATATAATAACAAATTCAGACGAAACCATAAAACTCTTACCCTTCTTAGTAAAAAGCCAAATACAGGGACTTCCCTGGTGGTCCAGTGGTTAAGAATCCGCCCTCCAATGCAGGGGACATGGGTTCGATCCCTAGTCAGGGAACTAAGATCCCACATGCTGCAGGGCAATTAAGCCTGTACACCGCAACTACTGAGCTCACATGCTCTAGAGTCCGTGCACCAACAGCTAGAGAGCCTGCGTGCCGCAACTACTGAGTCCATGTGCTCTGGAGCCTGCACATCACAATTGGAGAGAACAAAGAGCCCTCGCTGCATTGAAAGATCTCACGTTGCTGCAACTGAGACCCAATGCAGCCAAATAAATTTTAAAAGCCAAATATAAAGATATCACAATAATTACTTTTAGGAATTCTATTCCCAAACTTAAGAACACAAGCCCTCTCTAGGTGTCAGATGACAAAACCAGAAATTAAGAAGCATGGACTTCCAGTCTGAAATACTGTGTTCATCCTCTCAATTTCTGAACATGCAGGAAATAACCCAAGAAATCTCTACGAGTAAAACTAAAGTCAACAGATAACACCAGAATCTTGAAGGACCTCACTAGCCATAAATTGGACACTGGACCGAGGAAAGGGGGAAAAAAAACCAAACCCGGTCCAGGTTTCTTGTCATGCCATAACTACCTTAAGCCTCATGAAATTAAGGCCACCTGAAAAAAGAAAAGAAGGCACTACAAACACCCTCTAGAGCTGGTTATCTGATTCAGACACTCAAGGACTATATTCATTGTAAAATTGTAGCCAAATGTAAATTCCCATCAGTGTAAGTATCTGCGTTGGTGAGATTGTGCACTACCCCCAACACACACACACATACACACCCTCTCTCCTCTGTGTCCTCCCATCTTTGTACACTCAGGCAGGGCAACAACTCTTAGAAAACAACTGGGAAGGAAGTTGAAGGAAACTTGGGAGGACATGTCACGTTCTGAGTTGCTGTATGTAAAGCAATATAAGAGACAGCAAAGAGGGCTTCCCTGGTGGCGCAGTGGTTGAGAGTCCCGATGCAGGGGACACGGGTTCGTGCCCCGGTCCGGGAAGATCCCACATGTCGCGGAGCGGCTGGGCCCGTGAGCCATGGCCGCTGAGCCTGCGCGTCCGGAGCCTGTGCTCCGCAACGGGAGAGGCCACAACGGTGAGAGGCCCGCGTACCGCAAAAAAAAAAAAAAAAAAAAAAAAAAAGAGAGACAGCAAAGAAAAGTTCCTGGTGGCAACAAGTGCCCCACATTTCAGTTTCATATATTCCACCCACCAGAAAATCAAGCAGGGAGGATAAGTAAAGATTTTATCTGAGCAAGTTGCTTCTAGAAACTGAGAATTGCACCAGGATTTGTGTAGGTCAACCTGCCCTGAGTTGTAGATCGGAGTGGATGGTAAAAGAGCCAATTTGTTGACAGAAAACACATCTAGCAGGTTTCACTTTTTAAAAGAAAAAAAAATGGAGAAGAAAAACACAAGCCACGTGAAAAAGAAAATATTTCAGTAAAGGAAAAGGAATCACCTCTGAAATCCTCAAAGGCTGAGCTTACTGGATATAGTGATGGAGCCAAAAGAAAAGTCTGGAAATAGTCTGGCACCCTCAAGAGAGTACAAGGAGACATGACCTGTATGAAACTGGTAAAAACAAAAACAAAAACAAAAAAACCAAAAAAAGCAAGGTTAGATGGAAAAGCAAAAGGAAAAGATGAAAAGACAAGGAATGAGATGAAAAAAATAACTAAGATAAAGAGAAACCCATGCAAGAAAGAAATGAGATCAGAAAAGAACTGGTTGGTTTATAAGCAGGAATGTAAGACAATAAAGTTCAAACTCAAAGACTTAAAAAGACTGGAAGAAGCAACTAACTTCTCAACCCCAAACAGTTAAAACTAAAACAGAGAAAGCCTTTGAAGGAACAACAGATGATTAAAATTCAATCTGGGTAAGGATCAAATCAAGGATATATCCATCACACCTGATACTAAAGCCTCAGCCTGGATGAATGTGGCACTCAGTAAATTCTTAGGCTACAATGGGTCAGGAAAAAGAGACCAAGGGGATCAGTGTCCAACTGAAGCCTCGTAGAGAAAAGATACCTTCAAATAAATAAAGGGGGGGCACATTTAAGGGTGAAAGAGATGAGAAATGTAGCAAATCTAAGAGTTACAGCTAGCAAAAATTGTAGGTCTGGCTACAGATACATGAAGCTGATTATAATCAAATAGGTAAGAAGCCAACAAAATTTTTGGAGAGCTGTGCTGCCAAAACAACTACAAGTCTGAATTAAAGGAGGACTTTGACTATTGGAAGTTTACAACAATGCTGCAGACAGGAAGCTGCCAGAGAAAACTGCTCAGCCCCCAAGGAGGGTCTATTCTCCAGTGCCTACTTCAGTGGTAGCCAAGGAAGTTACTGGAAAAGGAAGACACTTTGCGTGGAGTGCCTGGAGAACATGGGACTGGGGGTGGGGCTCTCCTGAGAAGCAGAATCTGGGCATAATTAATGAGCATTCTCCAATCCAAGGCGGGGATCCCCCAAAATGCCTGCTCAGTGAGATTCCAGAATTGCTACCACTCGGTGACTGCTGTGTATCTCCCATTCCTCCCCTTTCTGGATGACAGTGGTTTGGGCCGTTATTTTTCCCAGTTACCAGAGGGGACAGAAGGGACAGACTGCTGGTCTTTTTAGTTCATGAAGTCTCTACAACAAGAGGTGCCACATCTGGACCTGATGAAGAAATACTGAACTTAGAGCACGATGCTGTGACTGAATGGGGCCATTTGGGTTATCGCCCTTGGGGAGGGGTGAGTCACTCTGTCTACCGCAGGGAGAGAGAACTGAGTATATAGTGACCACAGACTCATTAGGGCCATTCACTGGCTCTCCACCTTATATCAGGAGACATGTAAGAAGTGCAGTTTTCTACCCTCGTTGGAGGTAGGTGTGGCCATGTTGCTTGCTTGGTTCACTGTGTCACATGCCATTAGAGTGCTAGAACAAGAAGCTTTGTGGCCACAGAGAGAGGCCCTTTAAAAAGTGGCTCCTTTCTAACATATAAAAGAAAAGCCTTTAATAGAAGGACTCAAATTTCCAATACCTTTTCATGTCTGGCCACAAGACAGAAATGGAACAAACACAGAAATCACAAAAGCGGTTCTGATGTCATTCTCAAGCCCCCAACGTTTAGATACGTTGTTATAAAAGCCAGACCAAACTCAGCTGTAGTGCCAGAATCCCTTTTGAATGCAAGTACTTTGTAGAGAACTTATGATTCAAATAATTAAGTGAAGCATTTAAGTTTTTCATGACCTAAAAAAAAATCAAACGTAAAGAATATACAGTCTTAAATAGGCTGCAGCAGGTTGCCAACAGTATGACTTATGTGGCAATGCATAATATTACAGTTTGTCACTTTAGAACATTATAAAATTCCAAACATATCCGAGAAGGAGAGAGAACTTAGGTTCCAAGAGTCAAGAAACATCCACGCACGGAAGAAACAGGTCAGGAATAGGAAAAAGGTAGTAGAGACAGTATAAAAGAACTCAGAGTGGCAGCAAAGACTAGTTTGCTACAAACATCCATTGCTAACTGCTCTAAAATGGTTATGAAACTACCAGTCACCCTCGCACCTGTTATTCTGCCAACCTGACCATTGCCTTAACTCCTTCCTCTACGATAGTCACCTCAGATGTGTTTCCATGGGAACGCTGTGCCAATTTTACAATACAAGTCTTGGGATTCCCTTGCACCATCTATACTGCTGCTAACATTCATGATTCATTCCACTAGGTACCTAAGTAAGTCTAACCATACATATAGCTTTACAGTAATCACTCCATGCATGAAAAGACTATGTCCTGAGACACTAAAATCTGTAATCAAATTATCTTTATACCGTGATATTTTTTGTACCATTGAAAACACACACAAGGTGGTATAAAAATTTATCCCAGCGGGACTGGCAATACCATTCTAAGATCCTCCCACAGCAAGAAAGCTGCATTCTAAGATCCTCCCACAGCAAGAAAGTGGTTAGGTCACCACTCCAGCAGCCAGATTTCCTTTCCCCACCTAAGACTAGAACTGGGAAAGAGAACGGGGGTAACTAAAACCCCACTAACATTTGCTGAGCTCCTACAATGTGTCACGCACTGTACCTAAATGCCTTATAGACTCTATCTCCTATAATCTTACAATCATCCCGCCAGGTACACATAACTCTTCACAATGTGTAAGTGAAAGAATTGAAGTAAAGTCGGTTAAGTATTGATGCAAATGTATATGGCTAGTAAACAGCAGAGCTAGAATTTTAAAGCAAGTCTTTTTGGTACCAAAACTGAATGCTTTACATCAACAAAGCACCAAAGACAAGGAGCCCTTAACAAGACATTTGTGTTGGACTTTAATATTTCCTAACATTAGTGAAATACATTTCATTAATTCCATTTCTGTCTTTCTAAATCCCTACTTTCCCAAGCCTTGCTCAGCTCTGTGTTCTGAAGATATTTGCTAATTCCACAATATCCACGTTCCAGACTTTCACTTACTTTATATTTTATGAGTATTTATTAAGTGCTTAGGCCAGATACTGACCAGGCACTGCAAATGTAGCACTCAACTTATATTTACGGGAACAAACAGCAACCTGAAACTACCCCATTTTGGAGGCAATCCTGAGTAAACCTAAGAGGAATTTAGGAGCTCCATCCCAAAAGTGGAGGAGGCCTGGAACAGTCCTGCTGCCCCCAGCTGAGTATATGGGAAGACATGAGCACTCATGCTTCTGACTTACATGGCCTTGACAGTGGCCTTCTTCTGCCTGGAGTTATCAAGCATGTTCCAGCCTCATTTCCTTAGGTACAATTTCAGTATGTTAAAAACTGTCTACAATAAGCAAACTTTACATGTTATAAGTGGGTGAAATATCAAAATTTATTCTTAAAAATCCATTATCAGCCAGCAACAACACTCTTGCCTGGCTAAGCTGGGACCCAACCCAGAATGCCTCCTAATCCCCAAACATGGGAATCCTGGAACTGCTTCTATATGGATGGGGGATGAAGAGTTCACTGCCCAAGACACAGATTGGGAGAAAATCCATGCAAATCACAAATCTGATACAGGACATGTGTCTAGAACATATAAAGAATTCTTAAAATTCAATCATGAGAAAACAAACCAATAAAAACTGGACAAAAGCTATTAACAGACATTCTCCTAAAGAAGATATGTGGGTCTTCCCTGGTGATCCAGTGATTAAGAGTCCACCTGTCAATGCAGGGGACATGGGTTCGATCCCTGGTCCAGGAAGATCCCACGTGCTGCGGGGAAACTAAGCCTGTGTGCCACAACTACTAAGCCCATGCTCTAGAGCCTGCGAGCCACAACTACTGAGCCCACATGCTCTAGAGCCCACGTGCTGCAACTACTGAGCCCATGCACCTAGAGCCTGTGTTCTGCAACAAGAGAAGCCACCGCAATGAGAAGCCCGCGCACCGCAACAAAAAGTAGCCCCCACTTGCCACAACTAGAGAAAGCCCGCACGCAGCAACAAAGACCCAGTACAGCCAAAGCAAAAAAAAAAAAAGATATGTGAATGGCAAAGAGCCACATGAAAGGATGCTCAACATCATTAGTCAATAGGCAAATGCAAATTAAAAGCTCAATGAGATAACACTATATACCTATTAAAATATTAACAATTTAAAAGGCTTGCCATGCCAACTGTTGACAAAAATGTGGAGCAACTGGAACTCTTATACACTGTGGTAGGTGTAATAATATAGTACTGTGGCAGTTTCTTAAAAATGTAAACATACACCTACCATATGACCCAGACCTTCTCCTTCTAAGTATTTACCTAAGAAAAATGAAAGCATATGTCCACACTTGTACACAAATGTTATACAGCTTTTTTGGTAAGAACCCCAAACTGGAAAAAATCCAAATGTCCAACAACAGATAAAAAGGACAGACAAACTATAGCATATCCATCATACTATTCAGAAATAAAAAGGCATGAAGGCCTAAGATATGCTATGACATGCATGAATCTCAAAAAAATCAAGCTAAGTGAAAGAAGCCAGACCACCAAACACTTCTAGGAAATGCAAACTAATGTATAGTGACAGAAAGCAGATCAGTGGTTGCCTGGGGAATGGGAGGTTCAGGGAGGGAGGAATTACCAAGGATCACAAGCAAACTTTTGAGGGTGATAAATATATTCATGATCTTGATTGCAGTGATGGTTTCAGGGTATATAAACATGTCAAAACTCATCAAATTGTACACTTTCAACATGTGCAATTCACCATATGTTGATAATACCCCAATAAAGCTATTTTAAAAATTCATTATTAGCATGATATTCTAGATGTTATAAAAATGTTGTAGTTCACAAGTATTCGTAAAATTGTCTCAAATCTCTTAAATGACTTTGTGTGTGTTACAAATGCAGTCTTGTATACAAGGCAAGATACTTCTTTCTCTATCCATTCACACAAAACTGAAAAATAAAAGGACAGTGTCTTCACTTTTAATGGCACGCAGACTGCATACAGAAAGCGACCCTGATCGCTACACAGCACAGATCCTACTGCTCTGAAGGAGGGCAGCACAAGTGATATATTTATTTTTTCCTATTATTCTAACACTTACCTTTTAAGTGATATTACCCATGACAAAAGGATTAAGGTAACCTGGTTTTCTCAATTTGATCACCTTCTTTCAATTTCAACAGACTATTTGACAATATAAATATGTCAAATAGACTGAAATGTATATGTGGGACTGATAAACAGCAGCCACTTAACTATATAAGAAAAAATATACATACACACATTTTTTCTTCACATTGTGTCAAAATCCAATAAATATGTAAATTCCATACTGCTGAAAAACTAAAATCCTGAACCATGTTTAATCCTCCTCTTCTTCTGTGTGGTGGGTTGTGAATTGCATGGTTAGACAAAAGGAATACAAATTTAGGTAACAAGTTTCCTAATTTCTTCCGAGAGATACCAAAAAAGACAATGGTCCCATACTTTTGATAGTTTTAATCTTGAAAGACAAGATCATATTACCCAAAACAGCATTAAACGGTATAAAACATTCCAGAAGGCTCAATGAGAATGAGAAGAGCCCTGTTACACTTCACAAACAGGTAGCCTTGAGTTTAACTTCATCTGATGGGCACAGATATAAACCAAGAAGAGAAGGAAGGCCTCTCCTGTAAGAAGGATCACCAGGAACAATGAACAGAGAGTGTTTAGGATACAGCAGAGAGAGTAACCTCAGTAGAAGCGTGGAGGTAAGCAACAGAAATGAAGACTACAAAAGAAGAGACAAATTATTAAAAGGGCTACTAAGTCAAGAAAATGTTAGAATATCCAGAGTGGCTTACCAGGATTCATTTAATATTATTTTCTAGTCTAGGATCTTGAGGAAAGTAGTGCTTCAGAAAGATTAAATTTAAGACAATAGGCTAGACAACATGGCTGGACCGAGTGATTACCATACTAAGTGAAATAAGCCAGAGAGAGAAAGACAAATATCATATGATATTGCTTACATGTGGAATCCAGAAAAAAATGATAAAAATGAACTTATATACAAAACAGAAAGAGACCCACAGACATAGGAAACAAACTTATGGTTACCAAGGGGGAAAGGAAGGAAGGGATAAATTAGGAGTTTGAGATTAACATATATACCCTACTGTATATAAAATAGATAAACAACAAGGACCTACTGTATAGCACCGGGAACTATACTCAATATCTTGTAATAACCTATAATAGAAAAAAAATATCAAAAAGAAAAAATATATATATACATTATATATATATATAATTGAATCACCATGCTGTATATCTCAAACTAACATGACACTGTAAACCAACTATATTTCAATAAAATAAAATAAAATAAAATGCTGGAGAGACTGATTGAGAGAGTGGAGCCATGAAGTTAGAATGTTGTAGCAAAAGGGACTGGACTATGGTGGGAGAAGTTTGAATGAAAAAGAAGAGGTGTACAGAAATGTGAAACAGGACCTAGTGACTTCCAACTCTGCAAAATACTGATGGAAAGGAATTACTAAAAGATGACTGAAGTTTCAAGCCTGAGGGAGTAAAGAAAGTGATATTAAGAATAAGAAAAGGAAAGTTGGAAAAGGAAATTTAAGAGAAGAAAAAAATTAACTCCACTTCAGACAAGTTTACATGTAGGGAAACAATGACTGGTCCAAATGGTAATATGTGAAATGCAGTTGGAAAAATAGGACCTAGTGCTCCAATGAAAGGAATAAGTTGGAATTTGGGAGCTGTTAGCATGTAAGTGGTAGCTGAAATTATAAACATCAGTGGTATTTCAAACTGAAAATATAGAAGTTCAGGGACTGAGATCCTGATCTCAACATCTCAAATTATATTATGAAAATACACCCCTTTAATTATCACTAAATGGATATGTATACCCCCATTTCTTCAAATTTTTCAAAAACATACTTGGCTGTCGTACCAGGACTAAAATGTTAACTCGACTATATTGTTTCACATTTCAAAACTGCAGAAACAACTGACCTCTTCAGTATAATCCAGGGCGGTAAATTCAAATGCCAGGCAGATAACTAAGAGTGAAACCAGCCCAGTCTGAGACAGGAGTGAAGGAAAGTGCAGGCTTGGTCTAAAGATGGCACCTCTAGGGAGGGGGGAGATGCCCAGGGAGCCACGAGGAGGAGCCCTTCACCAAAACAAGGCTTATGAGGAACCAGTGAAAGAGCTTTGAAAGGTTTTGAGCTGGGAAAGCCTGGAATCAGATTTGCATTTGCTGTTATGGCCAAAGTAAAAAAAAAAAAAATAACCATCACTAAAAAAATTAGGACAAGGCTGAGGCTACGGTTAGGGCATCTTCCCACTGACTCCTGGCCACCACCCAAGATGGTCCCAATGCATCTAGGAACCTCTGGGGAATGTAAATTGAAGATGTAAGGCTGCCTCTGTCTGAAGGTCCCTCCCTTTGATGCCTGTGTGTGGGACCACGGGCCTTGGACTCAGAACTCCTGCTTTCACTGTCACCCAGGCCTCTTGGAGAACATTTTAGCTGAAGTATGTGTTTTATACTATTTCATCCTTTCTAGTACTTTTTCCAACTTATTTGCTTTTTCAAAATGAAACTAGCAGGCTTTCTAATTATAAAGGTAATTTCTATTTTCTATGTGCAGGTAAGTTTTGTACATTCTTAGGAAAAAAATATGGAGAAATATACACCAAACCTAATAGTTGTTGTTACCAGGAAGCATGACTAGTTTATATTTAATTTATGTTTCTTTTGTAGTATTTGCTTTTTTCTAAATCAAATATCATATATTGTTTTACAATAAAAAATATTTTTAAAAAATTTAATGACGTATACTTGATTTACAATCAAAAGAACTGTATGTTCCTGTGTGCTGTGTTACTTTCAGGTGTATAGCAAAGTGATTCAGTTTATATATATATTATTTTCAGAATCTTTTCCATTATTGAATATAGTTCCCTGTGCTATACAGTAGGTCCTTATTGCCATCTATTTTACATATAGTAGTGTGTATCCCAAACTCCTAATTTATCCCTCCCCTACCCGCTTCGGTAACCATGACTGTTTTCTGTGTCTGTGAGTCTGTTTCTGTTTGGTAAATAAGTTCATTTGTATCATTTTTTTAGATTTCACAAGTAAGTAATATTATATGATATTTGGCTTTCTCTTTCTGACTTACTTCTTTTAGTATGATAATCTCCAAGTCCATCCATGTTGCTGCAAATGGCATTATTTTATTCTTTTTTATGGCTGAGTAATACTCCATTGTACCACATCTTCTTTATCCATTCACTTAGGTTGCTTCCATGCCTTGGCTATTATAAATTGTGCTGCTATGAACATTGGGGTACATGTATCTTTTTTAATTAGAGTTTTCACCTTTTCTGGATATATGCCCAGGACTGAGATTGCCGGATCAGATGGTAACTCTACAAAATAAAGATTTAAAAAAAAATTTTTTTTAAGTACCTTTGGCAGCTCCAACCACTGTTCCATGAAGGGATGTGGGCCCAGTGTCACCAAGTCTGATTTTTCAAGACAAACTAGAAATCCAACTATTATGTAAAAACCTAGTTCTTAGATGATAGCAACAAATTCAAAAATTTTTAAAAATACTCTGCAGACTGAATAAATCCTCTTCAAACTGGATTTGGCTTTCAGGTGTCAAAGTTTTAGACCTCGTTTAATAGCCTAAATCTAATCAGAATAAGGAAAAACTGTAAAAGGCTTCGGAATTTAGTGGCTATTACGGCTAGCACGTCTGTCCTGGTTATCTCCACCTCTGTTTATCTGACTCGGTTATGTTACAACTCTGTAGAGACAGTTGATAACTTGCAGAAAATTGATAGGCATACAAATAATCCCCATCCACAGGATGCAATAATGCTACCCTAGGGACAGTGACCAGTTTTGCAATAATTAATAAATTCAACATTCCCTTATTTGACTGTATTGTGTGGTGATACTTTGAGTTTTCTTTTGAACCAGTTGTAATAAATATATTACTAATTTCTTCCTTAACTGATGAGTTAATAAGTCTCTGACAGATTTTTATTTGTATGAAGGAGATGATTTTGTCCTCTTTTAAAGTGTATCCATTACCTTCAGACTACCAATTAGGATTACCCAAATATTCTCCCTCTTGTTTTCCATTCATCTGGGTTTTTTATCTTTGAAAGTTTGTGATATTCGTATCATGGGTGAGAGGTACAGGCATCTAAGAGGATAAGCAAGAGGGGAGCCAGGAAAGACATTTCAACTGATGTCGCAGATGAACTCCCAGAACAGTTTGAAGGCCAATGAATTAAAGCATTAATAGAAATGTTATTTCCGTCTGTCTGATTTTTGCTCAGAATCTGACCCACCCTCACCAAAACAAAAAACCCACTCAGGAAAGAAAATAAAAACAAACTGAATCTTGGATCTACAGCTGTTTTCCAAACTGTAGGTCTCAACCCTTTACTGGAAATAAACTCAATTTAGTGAATCATGACCAGATCTTTGAATAGAATGAAATAG
>NW_020175410.1:8665587-8845883 GCF_003031525.2 Neophocaena asiaeorientalis asiaeorientalis
GGTAGAAAAAGAAAAGAAGGGAGGGGGGGGGGGGGGGGGGGAAAGAGGAAGAGAAAAAAGAAAAGGAGAAGCAAAAAGTTTATCAGAGAGTGTCACATGTGGTAAGTAATGTTTATGAACTTTGGCTTGTGGGTGCATGTACTAGGTCCTGACATGAAATGTCACGTTTCATGTTTAGGTTGGAGACAAAAGAGTTTCAAAGACACTAATCCTACTTTGGTGCTCACACACTCCCTAAAAGAATTTTGTAAAATCATGTGCTATCTTGTACATTTTACGTTGACATCTAAACCTTTACACTGAAAATTATAGAGAATGTAGTTTCTAGCATATTATATTTATATGTTGAAATAAAACAACTGTATCATTCTTTTAAATTTATCTCATGTAATCTAAACACCACAGCATTTTAATATCCACCATCAGCCATTTTAAAATATACAAGCAAGTTCTTTCTTTTCTAACAGCAGGAAATTTGACATTGTTCTATTTTCTCCTTGAACTCATATTTCCATTTCATTTCCACTGATCTGGAGTAGCTCAGAGATGCCCTCAGAACACTAGTGCAGCTTTTACAACAAACCCAGATGAATACAAAGCAATGGTGGCAATCTCATTTTTAAGAGAGTCTGTCTTCTAAGTTATCACTCCTAACCTTTTCACTTGTCACCTTACTGGAAAGTGGTATCATGAACACATATAAACAGGCGTTAAAAATTGAAGGTACATGATTTAATAAAACTCACTTCCCTATATGACTATATAGTTGCTTTTAGCAAACTGAGACATTAAACATGTATTATTTTCAGCCAAAACAGAACATCTAAAATACTTAGAAAGTCGGAAGACCTCAAACTACAAATTGATGATTATAAAGCGTAGGCAAGGGAGGGTTCTAGAAGAGTGCAGAGGAGCTCTGAAGAACTTCACAGTATAGATTTCAACAGGGGTGAAGCTGGGAATTTTTTCCTTGAATTTATAGTTTTTTACTTTTTTTTTCTATTCTTACAGTTTAAATCCTTTTCTTATTTTAGTTTATATTAAATTAAAGGCAGGAAAAGCTTTTCAGAAATGGGACACGTAGGATTCAAACATGAAATCCTTAAATATAATACAGGAAATTCTAGGTTAAAAGAGTACTGAGGGCAATGGGGGGAGGGGGTTGTAGTTTATCGCCTCAACTTGATGACTTTTAACACTTGGCTTTATTTGCCATGGACAGCAACACCGGGTTGCATTTGACAATCTCAACAGCCAGCTACTCCTCATTCCCATGCAAGATACCTACAACCAAGAACCGTTTGCAATCTTAGCTGTCACCATAATAATAAAATCCTGCTATCATGGAAGCATTACATGATCTGGAATTACTAATTTTCTCTAGCAGAACTGCTTTTCAAGCACACGATAAAGTTACTTTGAAAAGTCACAAGTTGGCCCAAGAAAATTTTAGAACAGAACCTTCTTTCTTCTCAGATCCCTTTTCCATCATTGAAAATTGACAGTCTCACTAAGGTAAAAGAGACCTCAGACAATTTTACTCTCCTCCATTTCTCTGTAAATTATCACCCCTCAAAGTCTCTATCAGAATCATCAGGGAAGTTTTGTGTAGTTTTGCTGCTGTTGTTGGATTTGGGGGGTTTGTTTTCCTTTTAATTAACTACCCTATTATTTTCAGAATCAAGAATGGTAGCCTGGCAATGATAAAGACTGACTGCTTTTTTCCACTACTGTCTCTTACTCATAAAATGAAAAATAGGATAGCATAAAAAAGTCTCCACTGATTCTACTAATTTAGGGGAGAGGAAATCACCTATTACATTAGACCAGAGTTTCTCAACCTCTTCACTCTTAGCATTTTAGACCAGATAATGCTTTGTCGTAAACTACTCCTCTGTAGATGGGTGCGATCACCTAGTATGTGATGCATTCTAGTCAGAAGCGATCTTAATTTCAAGAGGTTTTATTAAAACAAACAAAAACTTCCCTCTTTTTAATGCAGGACGTGCAAAAACCATTCTTTTTTTTCTAAAGAAGGATGTTAAATAGTGTGAAGAGATATAAGTTTAGAAGATAAAGTTGCTGCCTTTGAGAGCTTATAACAAACCACGCTTATAAGTTATACCATTTTGGTCTCATTCATTGACGAAGAATGTAATTTAAAGGCTTTAGTGTTATCCCGACTCCTCTAAATTAATGACACAATTATATATTTTTATGTTTCAGAAAAGTTACAAGTATAATTCTACTGTCACACACAAAAATTTGATTTTGGCTTAAATAACACTGATACCTACCAATAAAATACTAGTTTCTAACCACTGTGTTCAATGTTGTAAATCTAAAATGAAAACACACCCTGAAAAAGACCCCAGGCAACTCTAATAAAAGCATCTCTTCACATGAAACAAATACCTTAGGTGATTTACTTAAATAGGTGATTTATTTAATAAAGTCGTAAGGAAGAACGAAGTAGACCAATTGTGAGATCACCCCTCTTTATAACTCTCTATAACACAGAGAAACGGAGAATTTAAAAAAATAAAGTAAAGCATTATTCAGTGTGGGTCTTTAAATATCTCTATTTGCTCACTTAAATACATCTAACACACAACAGGAACCATTACATACATCTTCCAAAAAAACTCACTCCTCAACTGCCCATTAAAAATCGACATCATTCGACTTCCAGTACAATCTAACTGCATCATTAAAAGTATTTCCTTCCTAAATAAAAACAAACTTCTAAAATTCAGTCGTTTGTTCATTTGCTCACTTTTTAATTCATTCAACCAACATGTTTTGAAGGCCAAATACTAGCCAGGCACAGTTCTAGGCCCTAGAGAACAACACCAAACAAGGCAGTTTCTCCAAATTCAAGGAACTATCTAATCTATTTGCTGCCTTTTGGCCTGCCTCTCTACCACCTCTCACAAGGCCAGTGGGCACAAAGCATGGTGCCGAGTCCTGTGTAAAACCAGCACAGGCCAAGCAAGCGGCTAACAAGTTGTTAACAGTCTAGTCAAATATTGTTACCTGTCTGAAGACTTGCTTCAGACTCCTGAGTAAATAAGAAAGCTGACTGTTTCACCTCCCCCAAATTTTTCATCAAAATGCACATAAAGAAACACAAGAAAAAAACTGGCAATAACTATCAACCGTATGCCAAAGTCTGAGTCAAATGTCCGTGAACTCCACAATCAGTGGGGATTGACCAAGAAGTACAACTGACCAAGAGTTCATTACTGTGCTCTCTGCCACATGCTACATCTTCTGAAATCCTATCCAAGGATGAATGAATGAATAAGCAAATAGACAAGCAAACTATTACAACAGGAGAGTGAACCACGAAGATGGAGAAAGTATTTCATCCATCCTCATTGCCTGAACTTAATTCTAAAACACAGCTGTACCTACCAGAAAACAATAGGCTGCCAGACATCCCACTGCATGGGAATTCTTTCTAAAGTCTGGCAAAATTGGATTCCCTCCCTTGACCCTCCCCTTCTCCTGGGAGATCTTCTACCTCCATTCAAATATGATAGTTTTTGGCCTTGGCAAGCAACAGGGAAAAATAAGGAGGGAAATGGTTTATAACTGCCCAAGGAAGACTTTGTAAAACTGGGTCCCAGACAGAAAAAGCTCCATGAGCAGAACACAGGAAAGAGATCTACTTTCATGTTTGAAGAATTACAAACGGCTCCTAATTCTCTAATTCATTCAGAGATCTCAACAGTCTGAGCCACGGAAGACTCAATCTCGGCCTGGCAGACCCACACATGATGAGTTTCTGTTAGCCACTGTGAACTGAACAAGCCAAGGAACGTGTGCAACCGCCTGTCTTCTGGGACTAGACACAGAAACAAGAAGCTGCCTGCAATAGAAAGTTCAGTGAGGAAGACGAAAGTAGCCCGCTCCCCCAGTCTCTGCTTCAATGAATAAACATAAGGAATGGAAAATATAGACTGAAAGATCAAGAGGAAAAATATCTCCCTGATGATAATTTTCCACAAGAAACTGTTGAACAGTATAGACAACATCTTGGTAACACTCGAATGGTTGTAAGAGGACACAGTCTCTTCCATCCAGGCTGCTGAGCAGAGCTGGGCGAAACATACCGTCACCCAGATGCTTCAGGATTCTCACTCCTAGACAAGCCCACACACTTTCCTTCCTTCTGGGGAAGCACGCTGGGGTTTTCTTCCACCTTAACTAACACCGTTCATCATCACTAAGATGTCCAGCAGATACTTTAGGACAATTTGCTCACGCTACTAACAGTTATAACTTACAATTTATTACTTAAGTACTTAGGGTAACCAGGCACTGTGCTCAGGGATTTACATACGCAAATCTTATTTAATGCTTAAAATAACCCCATGAAGCTTTATTATCTCCCATGTTTATACAGAAATTGAAGCTCTGACAGGATAATTTTTCCAAAAGTCACCTAAGTATCAAGATTTAATCTAGGTCTATATCCTTCACCCTGTGATGTAGTGCTTCAGTGTCCAAGGCTGAGTCATCTTCCCAGCACACATGTCCTACTCTACTCTCTATCTCAGAAAAAAGCATGGTGGTCCAAACAGCTGCTAGAGACAGAACCGTAAGTGTTACCTTAATTTCACCCTCTCCCTTTCATCCACTCTCCCCTACCCACTAAGTCCTGCAACCTCATGATATCTCATGAAACTTTTGGTTTCTCTCTATTCCTACTGCCCCTACTTGGGTTCAGCTCACCAACATCTCCAGTTTGATTACTGCAACCCCCTTGGGTGTCTCTCCAACATAGTGGACCCCGCTATGTTCCCAACATCTTTGTACCCAATCCTCCCCAAGTCCCCTTCTACACCATAGTTGTTTGGAAGATGTATGGCCAAGTGACTAGAGCTGGCAAATTAGATTCTCCCAAGAGCCGTTCACAAAGTTTGGGATAACCATGCAGGTCTATGTAAACAGTGAAGCAACAATTGCTTGGCTGAAGAGAAAGTGGTCTCAAAAGAGACAGAAGACAGTCTGGATTCTGAAAGCTTTCCTCTTCATGGCTTCAGTTCCTTATAAGGCTAATAAACCTTAGACTAGTCAAGCTAACCCAAAATAGTTCTAATCAGTTTCCTTTTGACCTAAAAGTAAACTGGCTAGAAGGTGGAGACAATCCAAATGTACCCAAAATAAAGAGTGGATAAACAAAATATGGTATTTACTACATACAATGGACTATTATTCAGCATTAAAAGGAATGAAACTCTGATACATGCTACAACACAGAAGAACCTTGAAGACATTATGATAAGTGAAATAAGCCAGACGGAAAAGGACAAATATTGTATGAGTCTACTTGTATGAGGTAGCTAGAGTAGTCAAATTCATAGACTGTATAATGCGCAGAGAGTTTTAGTATGGGATGATGACAAAGTTTGGGAGACGGATGACAGCAATGGTTGTACAACAATGTGAATGCACCTAATGCCACTGAGCCATCCAATTAAAAATGGTTAAGATGGCAATTTTTATGTACATTTTACCACAATCAATCAATCAAAAAAAAAAAGTTAAAGCTTGTTTAAAAAGGTCATGTTACTTGTACCAGAAGCACCTTGATCAGGATATTCCTAGACATTCATCATCATGAAACCAGAATACTCAACCTAAAATGTCAAACTGATCACTCCCTTTCCAGCGCTCTCCTCCAGCATCACTATTAAGCTCAACTCCTTGGCATGGCATATAAGGAAGACATTCCAAATTCTGGTCTCTACTTAGCTTCATCCTTAATTCTTCACTCCCCAGTTCCCTACTATACCTTCACCAAGACCTTGTTATCCTCAACAACTAACAGAATCCCCACATTGGCTCTCTAAAGGAGTACTTGTGGTAATGTCTTAAATATAAATATGTATTTTTAATGTATGGGTAACCCAATAAAAGAATAAAGAAAATCTATAGAAGCCAGAAAAGAATCTATAAATCCACAAGGGTATATGCAAATACTAGAGTTAACATTTTCCCTGTGGCCACTTTTGATTTCTAATGACTAAAAGCCTGAGTTTTAATTATCCATGTCCCACAGGGAACAAGGACAAAGTCTGTGGCTAAACATCTTTGGAAGAAGGAAACAAAGATCTTCCCTGGAGTAAAATACCCTAAAACTAAACCTCAAAAAACTCAACAAAAACGTTCCAAGAAACATGAATTCATAATCAAAAAATACTATACAAATAAAGAAATAAGCCACAGTGAGCAAGAGTCAACAGAATCAAAAAACTCTACAGAATCAGACCCATCAAGACTGTGGGTATCAAAACTAGACCATAAACAGACTTACTTTATATTCTGTAATATATGGAGAAATAAAGGGAGAACTAAGACTATGACAAAAGAATATCAGTAAAAACTACTAAGATTTGTAAAAAGAACCAAACAGAACTTCTAGAAACAAATAAAAACTAGTATTGAAATTAAAGCAGTAAGGCCAGAAACTATCAAACTCTTAGAGGAAAACATAGGAAGAACACTCTATGACATAAATCACAGCAAGATCCTTTCTGACCCACCTCCTAGAGTAATGGAAATAAAAACAAAAATAAACAAATGGGACCTAATGAAACTTCAAAGCTTTTGCACAGCAAAGGAAACCATAATCAAGACCAAAAGACAACCCTCAGAATGGGAGAAAACATTTGCAAATGAAGCAACTGACAAAGGATTAATCTCCAAAATTTACAAGCAGCTCATGCAGCTCAATAACAAAAAAACAAACAATCCCATCCAAAAATGGGCAGAAGACCTAAACAGACATTTCTCCAAAGAAGATATACAGAATGCCAACAAACACATGAAAGAATGCTCAACATCATTAATCATTAGAGAAATGCAAATCAAAACTACAATGAGATATCATCTCACACCAGTCAGAATGGCCATCATCAAAAAATCTAGAAACAATAAATGCTGGAGAGGGTGTGGAGAAAAGGGGACACTCTTGCACTGCTGGTGGGAATGTGAATTGGTTCAGCCACTATGGAGAACAGTATGGAGGTTCCTTAAAAAACTACAAATAGAATTACCATATGACCCAGCAATCCCACTACTGGGCATATACCCTGAGAAAACCAAAATTCAAAAAGAGTCATGTACCAAAATGTTCATTGCAGCTCTATTTACAATAGCCCGGAGATGGAAACAACCTAAGCGCCCATCATCGGATGAATGGATAAAGAAGATGTGGCACATATACACAATGGAATATTACTCAGCCTTAAAAAGAAATGAAATTGAGTTATTTGTAATGAGATGGATAGACCTAGAGTCTGTCATACAGAGTGAAGTAAGTCAGAAAGAAAAAGACAAATACCGTATGCTAACACATATATATGGAATTTAAGGGGAAAAAAATGTCATGAAGAACCTAGGGGTAAGACAGGAATAAAGACGCAGACCTACTGGAGAATGGACTTGAGGATATGGGGAGGGGGAAGGGTGAGTTTTGACAGGGCGAGAGAGAGTCATGGACATATACACACTAACAAACGTAGTAAGGTAGATAGCTAGGGGGAAGCAGCTGCAAGGCACAGGGATAATAGCTCGGGGCTTTGGGACAGCCTGGAGGGGTGGGATGGGGAGAGTGGGAGGGAGGGAGACGCAAGAGGGAAGACATATGGGAACATATGTATATGTATAGCTGATTCACTTTGTTATAAAGCAGAAACTAACACCATTGTAAAGCAATTATACCCCAATAAAGATGTTTAAAAAAAAAAAAAAGAAATTAAAGCAAATGACTCACAACTGCATAAAGAATTAGTAAACTGGAAAATTAGAAAAAATTATCCAGAATTCAGCACAAAGAGTCAAAACCACTGAATTCTAAAACAGAGATCAAGAGCACATGAGGTCCTTCCTACTTCTAATCGGAGTTCCAGAAGGAGTTAGAGAATAGGAGAGAAGCAATATTCAAAGAGATAATGGTTGAAAATGTCCAAGTGCTGATAAAGACAAGATCATCAGATTCACAAAGCACAACATATTCACCAGAAAACTAAATAAAAGAACTCCTCATCAGGATACATTATACAGTGAAACTGCAGAATACCAAAAACGAACTGAAGATCAAGCAGATAGAGACATGAAAGAATAAAATCACAATTTAAAAGAAAAGCAAATATTATAAGAGTAAAATAATATCAGAGTAGTCTTGAGAGAAATTAATTGTCCATTTAGAATTCTATGTAAATAGATAATAAACCTATCTTTTGAAAACAAGAATGAAATAACCATATTCAGAAAAACACAAACTGATGGAATGTACTGCCAACAATTCTCACTGAAAGAACTTCCGAAGAAGGTACCTCAAAAAAAAAAAGGGGGGAGGAAACAACCACAGAAAAAAAGTTGAGATGTAAAAATAAACAGTAAGTGAAGAAAATGATACATATATGAATAATTCCAAGCAAATATTAACTGCATAAGATAATAATAATGCCTAATTTGTGGAGTTAAAAGGAATCAAGATAGAACTAAAACTCTAGACAACAGCATACAATTGGAAAAAGGTCAGTGGAGTTGTAGGTTCTTGTCTTGACACAGAGTAAAGTAACTTTAGACTTTAATGTGTTTGTTAAAGCGTGACCACAAAATATTTTATTAAAGAATATGTAACATTCAAACTAATACAGAGGAATAAAGTGGAATTACGGGAGAAAAATAAAAAGTCAATTCAAAAGAAGGCAAGAGAGGAGAAAAAAATAAACAACAACAAAAAAAAGCAGAACACACAGGAAGCACAAAATGACTGTTAAAATGAACCCATAAATATCAGGAGCCACAATCGATGTAAATGGACAAAAGATAGAAAAACTAAACCTCTAGCTACATGCACCATTTACAAGAGAAACACCTAAAACATAAGGACCCAGAAAAGTTGAAAGTTATCAGGCCAACGCAGACACAAATACCACAAGGGTCACACAGTATAAATATCAAATAAGGTGTACTGGCGATAACATAACAAGCACAGAAGTGGCAAAGCACTCATGATCCACCACACACTAGTGTTCCCAGAAAAAAAGAATCCAGCTTCCACATAACCATTCCATACTTCACATTATACTGCAAAGCTATGGTAATCAAAATGGTGTGGTACTAGCACAAAAATAGACATAAAGATCAATGGAAGAGAATAGAGAGCCCAGAAATAAACCCACACACCTACAGGCAATTAATCTTCAACAAAGGAGGCAAGAATATACAATGAAGAAAAGAAATTCTCTTCAACAAGTGGTGTGGGGAAAGCTGAACAGCTACAAGTAAGTCAATGAAATCAGAACACTCCCTCACACCACATACAAAAATAAACTCAAAATGGTTTAAAGACCTTAATATAAGACATGGCACCATAAAACTCCTAGAAGAGAACATAGGCAAAACATTCTCTCATATAAAATGTAGCAGTACTTTTGTAGATCAGTCTCCCAAGGCAAAAGAAATAAAAGCAAAAATAAACAAATGGGACCTAATCAAACTTAAAAGCTTTGGCATAGCAAAGGAAACCATAAACAAAACAAAAACATAACCTATGGAATGGGAGAAAATATTTGCAAATGATGTGACTGACAAGGGGTTAATATCCAAAATATACAAACAGCTCATATAACTCAACACTGAAAAAACAAACATCCCAATCAATAAATGGGCAGAAGACCTAAATAGACATTTTTCTAAAGAAGACATACAGATGACAAACAGGCACGTGAAAAGATGCTCAACATAGCTAATTATTAGGGAAATGAAATTCAAAACCACAATGAGGTATCACCTCACACCTGTCAGAATGGCCATCATCAAAAAGTCTACAAATAATAAATGCTGTGGAGGGTGTGGAGAAAAGGGAACCCTCCTACACTGTTGATGGGAATGTAAATTGGTGCAGCCACTATGAAAAACAGTACAGAGGTTCCTTAAAATACTAAATTAGACTACCATATGATGCAGCAATCCCACTCCTGAGCATATATCCAGAAAAGATGAAAACTCTAATTCGAAAAGATATATGCACCCCAATGTTCATAGCAGCACTATTTACAATAGCGAAGACATAGAAACAACCCGAATGTCCATCAACAGATGACTGGCTTAAAAAGAGGTGGTATGGGGTTCCCCTGGTGGTACAGTGGTTAACAATCCGCCTGCCAATGCAGGGGACACAGGTTTGAGCCCTGGTCCTGGAAGATCCCACATGCCGCGGAGCAGCTAAGCCCGTGCTCCACAACTACCGAGTCTGGGCTCTAGAGCCCGCGAGCCACAATTACTGAGCCCACATGCTACAACTACTGAAATCCGCAGGCCTAGAGCCCGTGCTCCGCAACAAGAGAAGCCACCGCAATGAGAAGCCGGTGCACTGCGACGAAGAGTAGCCCCTACTCGCCGCAACTAAGGAGAAGCCTGCAAGCAGCAACGAAGACCCAACACAGCCAAAAAATAAGTAAATTTTTAAAAAAAGAAAAAAGAGGTAGTATATGTATACACACACACACACACACACACACACACACACACACACACACACACAGTGGACGATTACTCAGCCATAAAAAAGAATGCAATACTGCTATTTCCAGCACCATGGATGGACCTAAAGAATATTATACTAAGTAAGTCAGACAGAGAGAGACAAATACTATATGACATCACTTATATGTGGAATCTAAAAAATAAAAAAATTAAATCTATATACAAAACAGAAACAGACTCAGACATAGAAAACAAATTTATGGTTATCAAAGGGGAGAGGGAAGCAGGGAGGGATAAATTAGAAGTACGGGATTAACAGATAGAAACTACTACACATAAAATAGATAAGCCACAGAGATTTACTGTATAGCACAAGGAACGATATTCAGTATCTTATAATAACCTACAGTGGAAAAGATTCTGAAAGGAACATAAAACTGAGTCACTTTGTACACCTGTAACTAACACAATATTGTAAATTAATTATACTTCAATTAAAACAAATAATAAGAATCCAGCCTCCACACATTTGGGCAATTCTGTCATAATGGAAGCTTACTGCTTAAAGAAGCGTCTTGCTGGGAAGGAGCTGCTGGAGCCCACAGGCTGGTATCAGTCTGCTCCTCCTTTGAGCTGAGACCTGCCAGGTCAGCTCTCTGATAAGCCACCAAAGAGATGAGGAAATGAACATCCAAGCTCATGAGTCTTGCCTCCCTTAGGTGAAGTACTGGAAGGAAAAAGAGACAGCAAACAAATTCTAACGAAAAGAAAGCCGATGTGTCTACAGTAGTAGCAACAAAATTAACTTTAAGCAAAAAGCATGATTTGAGATAGTCACTACTTCATCGCACCATTTTATTTCATAATCTTCATCTTGTATGTAGTGAAAACCAAATCTTCAAAAATATATAGCACAAGTCATCAGAAGTTCAAGGAGAAACTGCCAATGCTACCATTTGCAATTATCTCTATAAGTGAGACATTAATCAGACAAAAGGTAAGAAAATAGAAATAGCTGAATACTGCAATTAACAAGTTTGATCCAATAACTGGAAAACACAATTTTCTTCTGAAGAATACATGAAACGTTTGCAAAAACTTGATGTCTTAAAGCAAGTCTCATACTTTCAGAGCTAGTATCAGACAGACCATACCATTTGATGATAATGTAATTACACTAGAAATTAACAGCAAAACAACTTTAATAAATAAAACCTATATATTTGGAAAAAAAACAACCCTTAAATCAAAGAAGAAATATGCCATAAACTAGAAAATATTTAAAACTTAATGATGATGAACACCTACTTATGAAAAACTTGTGGGATATGCTTAAAGCAGAAGGTACAGGTTACTATACCAAACCCAGAACGTTTTACAGGTGAGTTCTACCTAACAGTCAACGAACAGGTATCTCCAAGTTTACACAAAATCTAGAGAATAGAGAAAACACTCCACAACTGATTTCATGAGACTACTCTAATGCTAATAATACCAAAATCTGACAAAGATTATATACAAGCAAGAAAAACTACAGGCCAGTCTCACTCATGAACATGAATGCAAAAATCCTAAACAAAACAATAGCAAATCAAATCCAGGAATACAGAATAAAAGATATCATAACCAAGTTGTGTTTCTTCCAGGAATGTAAGTGTTATTCACCACTGAAAAATATATTCCTTTCATCATCTCAAGGCAAAAAAAATGCATTTGATCAAACTCCATAAACACTCAGTTAAAACTTTTATCAAACTAGGAATAGAAGGGAAAGTTCTTAACCTAATAAGTAGAACTCCAAGGTGTGAAGGACTTCCGGGAGGGCTCTTTAAAGGGAGCTGAGTCCCATGAAGGTAGACCCTTTTGTCTGCCCACTTCTTTGCTGCCTGGAATGGGGACTACATGGCTGACGTTCTACCACCTACCCTGGTCTATGAGGTGATATGGATCAACTGGAATTCTCCTACACTCCTGACAGGAGGATAAATCGGTACCACGCCATTTACGAACAGCTACACGCATGATAAAACTATAGAGAAAAGCTTAGGGTGCTTAACACAAAGTTCAAGAGAGTGTTTCTTTCTGGCTGGTAGAGAGGAGGACTTAACGGAGGATGCCCACCCCTAATGGTGAAGTTCCATTTCTTACTCTAAATGAGAGGCCCACATGGGCTCATTTTATTTCTCTGGAAACTATACATATCAGCTATATATACTCTTCTCTGTGCATGAGATATCACGTAATAAATTTCACGTGACTGAAAAAATATCCAAGAAGCTATTTTAAATTATCTTCTTGCTCATCTCCTTGTTTAGAAAAAAGATGCTCTTGTAGGCAAAAGTGGTTTTTTAACTGTTATAAAACAGTGCTATTAGCATCTGGTGCTTTAAGGGCTGCTCTTTAAAAAACAGTTGCTATTAAAGATATTCATGTGTACTCTACCCTATATAATGCAATCAACTTGGTTTCCAAACCCTGAAGTGCAGAAGATGTTAAGGCTCTGCACGGAATATAAGAGAGGCTCTGCTCACTTTCACCGACAACCACTTTTTTATGCACCAACTGACATGCACCCTGCATCTGCTAACGAAATCCTTCAGATGTTTCAGTGACAGCAACATTAAAAGACAAATATATTTACATAGATGCTAAGTGCTAAATAAACACGGAGACATGCAAACTATCATTTAATTACGGCACATCAGATTTCCATCTTAAATTGCCGCGTGACGTCTCAAACAGGAACTTCTTAGCTTAAGGCAACAGCGGGACTAAACTGGAGACTCTAGATAGGTACCTGAATTGGCTTTAGGCAAACTGATGGACTCGGTTTCCAAAAACTAATAATATCCCCCCGCCCCGATTTTTCTTTTTCCAATTTCCGGAGCACCGTTGGCAGGTTTTTTTTAATGAGCACTTATTCGGGAATATCGCTGGCAAGGCAGGTATCAAATCCCGGAAGATAAAGCCCCCAAAATCAACAGCCACATGAGCCAGCAAGAGATTCAAGAATCCCCTCAAATCTCCTTCAAACGCGTTATCCTCCACGCCTCCTCATCTCCCCTCCAGAGTCCTGAGGTGTGGAAAGCAATAGGGAAAAAGATTCCTGGGGAGTTAAGAAGAAGGAGTCCGTACATCATATGCACAAAACTCAGTCAGCTGGGACCCTGCCATTGAGTTATCTAACCTCCTCATTCTGCGGTTAGGTAAATCACGTCTCAGGAAGAAACGCACCTGCTCAGAATCTAACAGCCATTTAAATTCGTCTCCTCTCCTAGCCCAATGGTCCTTCCCTCACCCACTCCCAAATGCTTCAATTCGTTGCTAACAGTGAGGTGAGAAAACCCGCACCTCCACAGTGTGGCCAGAATGTCGGGGCTAGAAAGGGTCATAGAGGTAATGGGGTCAGGCCCCTCCTCTCACAGGTGGGGAAACTGACGAAGGAAAGTAACGCAGCTGGGGCGGTAAATCAGCGACCCTCTGCCACCGAGCAGCAGGAGCTTCACAAAGGCGATGAAAATCACTGGCGACCCCACTTCTCGTTTCCAGAGGGCGGGGGTCAAAAAGAGACCCGCTCCCTAGGTTTCATTCAGCAAGAACCCCGCGCTTCCCAAGCAGAAGTGGGAAGAGGGGAGGCGGGGAAATGCTAACAGCTGGTGGCGCAGCACCGAGAGTGCCACGGGGGAACAGGTACCCACTCCCGCCTCTCTCTTCCGCAACAGTAAGGCTGCGGCGACTCCCGCGAGAAGAGGTACCTGAAGCTCGCGCCGCAGTCCCCCGCCGCACCAGCACAGGAGCCCGCCACCCTGCTTCCGGCGTTAAGTCGCGGCGGGGAAGACCGATACTTCACAAGGGAGCCTCAGCCCCGCCCCATCCAAGCCCCGCCTCCACGTACGCTTCGCGGAAGACCCAGGTAACTTCCGGGACGCCGCGCGTCCCTAAGCAGCCGATCCCCACTTCCGGACGGGTCCTTGCCTTTTTCTTCGCTTTCGGGGGACTGCGCGATTGCTATCGAGATTTCCGTGCGTTTGATTGGTGGAGCGAGAGTGCTGGCCACCGCCGATTGGTTTCGGAGGAATCCGCCCCGTAGACGTCCGTGGGGCGCACAGTCTCAGTTGTCCGCTAGTTTCCTGCCCGCTGCTGGCATTGCGTTGTAATCATGGTGGACGTGATGGAGTCGCCCAAGGTGCGCATCAACGCCAGCATGCTAGCTCAGTTCATAGACCAGCCCGTTTGCTTCGTAGGGAGGCTGGAGAAGGTGCGCACACTCACCACCCTGGGCTTCTTGGGGGAGGGGCTCCGTGACAGTCAGGGTGGCGGCCTCAGGGTGTGTAACGGAGGGTGAATGAGGAGGCACAGCCTTACAGCATCACTGCGCTCCCCATTGCTTTATTTCTCACAAGGGAACTTTTTGCACATTTTTTAACCATTGCAGCCCAATTTTGGCGCTTCTTTTAGGACGCGGAATCGCGACGTTTTCGAACGCGCTCCTTTCTAAATTCTAGCGTCCCACCCTCGTTTGTGTTTACTTAAAGGAAATGATAGACATAACTCCATCTACTTCCTGGTTTTTTAGTTACCCAGATTTGACTAGTCCAGTTTTCTTGTTTCCTTCTTTTATGCAGTTTCCTCTTTTCTCAGACTTCATTTTCTCGTTGAAGTCTCTTTCCTATAAAACATTCTTTGTACTTCACTGATCCAATACCAGTCTGTTATTTTACCCCATTATTAGAGTGCAGCCCTTCATCCTGCTGGTGAGCAGCAGGCCCAAAATGTCGGGACCAGGGAACCTAGAAAACTTTTGTATAAAGGCTTATTAGTTTATCTCAGTCACATATCTTCTTGAAATAGGTGTATTCGGACTTCACAGATAGGGAAATTGGTTAGGAGTAGTGTATGGTTCAAGGCCTCAGTAAGTAGCAAAGCTGTCATACAAACCAGATCTGACTGCACTCTGCCGCTGTCTTACAGGACTAGAACCTAGGTTTTCTGACAACCAGTTCTCTCTTTACTTTCTCATGCCTAATTTTTAAAAACATATCCTCTGTGGGATACGTACCATTTAAATCATGGGTGGCAGTAGATCTCACTTTTAGATAATATGGACTCTTTAATTGTTCTTAGCATAGGGTTGCCAGATTTAGCAAATAAAAATACAGGACACATTTGTATGGAAAATGTTTGTTGTTTATCTGAAATTCAGATTTAACTGGGCATCGTTTGATCAGGTATGTATGGTAACACATGATAATGTGAACCAGTTAAACTGTTCAAAAACAATTGCTTTGTGTGCATTGATTAAGTAAGTTTGGGTCAGTCTGCTTATCTTTTGTCAAACTTTTAATATTTTTATTTTTCAGATTCATCCCACTGGGAAAATGTTTATTCTTTCAGATGGAGAAGGAAAAAATGGAACTATTGAGTTGATGGAGCCTGTGTGTTTAAGTATTAATCCTATGTATATTATCGTTAATTCTTCATCTTGTTTTGGTTTGTTGCTCATGTTTCTGATTCTTGGAGTGGATGTATAAAGGACCAGCTTATCAAACTTCCCTCTCTAAAATCAAATATTTGTCCTTTTCTTACATTATATTTCCCTTTACATTTCTAACCAATGATTTTTTTGGCTCTGTTATTTTTTTAATACACCCCTTAAATGCTGGGTGACAATTCTCATTCCTTATGAAAATTACATAAGAAAAATCTTCCATTTAAATCACTTTTTCCTCCATCAAGAGTTTTACATTTTTAAAATTCGGTTTTCTACTTTTGTTTACATTTATTTTCAGTTGTCACTTGTTTTTACATTTTATGTTTATTGTACTTAAAAATATTTTCTTGGTCTTTTATGAAGACAGATCTGTATGCTGTTTGGTTAATGGATGCAGAACACACTGTACAAATGTAGTTAATAGAAAGTTCCTTTCAATGGGTCCTTTTAAACAAATTACTCCTTATGGAAATGCTGGACATTCTCAGTATCCTTAAGTGATTTTGTCTTCAACTTAAACATTTAACTGTATCTTTGGACCTGAAGCCACTGCTAAAGGTAACAGGACTAGTGACATGCTAACAGTAATAAGTACTCAAACATTTTTTAACAAGTTATAATTCCATTTTTGCATTGATAAATTTTAAAATCATTTTGCTACATGAAATGAAAGATAAGATTAGTAAACTGTAGAACAATTTTCCAAGTTAATTATCAACTGAAAATGTGATAACACCAAGTTGACATTTTGTTCTTTGTGTTAGCTTGATGAAGAAATCTCTGGAATCGTGGAAGTAGTTGGAAGAGTAACAGCCAAGGCAACCATTATGTGTGCATCTTATGTGCAGTTTAAAGAAGATAACCATCCTTTTGGTAAATAAAACATTCTGTAATTCATGGAATTAGGTGGAAAACAATTTTAACTTGCTATATCTTGGTCTTGAGTTTCAGTCCTGCTACGTTTTCAATTTCTATAGAATTTTCTGATCCAAAAGGAAAATGGTAGGACATTTTGGCCTGTTTCTAAACAGTGCTTGTGTATGTAGGAAACTCAACAAAGATTAATTAATTAATATTTGTGGAAAGAAAAGTTTTTTAAATGGGGTAAACAAAAATAATGTTAATAGTTATGTTTGATTTTAATATATAGATTAAAGGCATCAAATAATGCATAGCACCTAAAACACAACCAGGCAAGAACTGTGCCTGTACAATGGATGTCAAAATGGGTGGTCTCCTATACTCCATGTCTTTTATTTTTTGGAGCCATGGTTAAATATGATGATCTATATCTCAGTTTTAGGAAATGGACTGTGAAAACAAGTTGACCTCTAAAAGGGAGAGAAAAGAGAAATAGGTATAACTCTTTAGATAGTAATTGATGTTACAGCTTTCCACTGTAGATTAAATGTTTGCTGAACTGTTTCTTTCAGATCTTGGACTTTACAATGAAGCTGTGAAAATTACCCATGAGTTCCCTCAGTTTTTTCCTTTGGGGGTTGTGCAGTATGGTTGAACTTGATGAATTTTTTATGATTGCCAATGAGCTACATTGAAGATTATTAAAGGAGGCCCCTGATATTTAAAGGAGAGATTCCTGTGATTTTTAATACTGCTATTTGTTCTCTTTTTAATTTCATTTACCTAACATTATTAGATATTCCAGTATGGCATTTTCAACAGAACTGGTTTATTGACAGTTCTCACCTAAATCCTCATAAAGGATCATTTCTCTGGCATATGGTCAGATTGGATGCAAGAAAAAAGCAGCTGGCTGAATTTAGTTTTCCATTTTAGTAATAAAAGTTTAAATGATACATATCGTTGGTCATATCATTCTTATTCTTTTAGTCATCTGTTCAGGCACAAACTTGGAATTTCATAGCTGTAAGGTCAGGACTTAGACTTACCAAATGAAACCCTGGGCCAATTGTGCTAAGAATTTACTTGCTACCTCATGAATTACACCATGTTAATTACTTCCTTGACACTCTGTGAAAAAATGATTTTATTAAAACAGCAAATAGAATCCAACATCTTATGTAATTTGTGAGTACCTACATTAGTCAGGGCTCTCTAGAGAATCAGAACCAATAGGATATATATGGATATATATATATAATTGTTATGCAGATTGGCTTACATGGTTATAGAGGCTGAGAAATCCCAGGATCTGCCATCTGCAAGCTGGAGAACCATGAAAGCTGGTGGTATAATACAGTGCGAGTACGAAGGCCTGAGAATAAGGGAAGATGATGGTGTAACTCGCAGTCTGAAGACCTGAGAACTGGGAGGACACTGGTGTAAGTCCCAGAGTCTGAAGGCCCGAGAACCTGGAGCTCCAGTGTCTGCAGGCAGGAGAAGATGGACATTCCAGCTCAAGGAGAGAGCGAATTTGCCCTTCCTGTGCCATTTTGTTCTATTTGGACTCTCAGCCGATTGAATGATGCCCACGTACTTTGGCAAGGGCCATCTTTACTCAGCCTACTGATTTAGATGCTTAGATGCTAATCTGTTCCAGAAACACGCTCACAGATACACCCAGAATAATGTTTTACCAGCTATCTGGGTATCCCTTAGCTCAGTCATACTGACACATAAAAGTAACCATCATAGCATCTCTTTCTCAGGATTTTAAAACTGAGCATTCACTAGCCCAAAAAAGGGATACCTGATCATTAAAACAGTTGGTGGAATCATTTAATTTTTTTTTTAATTCTTTCCAACTGTCATTATCCTTAATTTGAAATTCCTACTGACTTGTACTTCATACCACCAAGTACCATTGGGAGTGAGCAGGCACGGTGTCGCAAGGGTAGGACAGTAATAGAGTAACTGGTGTCCTATGTGGCCACAAGTTTTATGGCCTGACCCATTTTCTTCAGTGAGGAAGTAAACTAATTCTAAATCCATTTAGGTTGTAAATTATACCAGAAATATTTATTTTAAATTAGTACCATCTTCAATTTCAACTTTCACCGCAAAATATTCTACAAATTACTTAAGCAACAGAGCTACTCATGGTAAAGCATTTTATTACAGGAAGTAAAGACAATCGTAATTGAAATTTAGGTGTAGGAGGGACATCAGCTAATCTCAATAACACAGTGTTATCTCCAGTGCTAGAGAAGGGGTCAGTCCTCAATTGTGTTAACCTCGGAAAACTCAGTGCTATTAAATGTTAAAGGTGTCCTGTTTGAAACCTCCCCTTGAACTACTATGTTCAGTAAAGTGGACTAAATGACTAGGGTACCTTGCTTTCTGACAAGTGAATCCTTTACAGTAATGATTTATGGTGCCATTTCTCTGGCCCCAGCCTCACCTCTGAGCTGTTCAACATCTGCACTTGCATGTCCCACCAGCGCTTTAGCTTGAATGAGCGTAGTTTGAATAGATGCAGCCCCCCTGCCTTGTGTTCCCTGACTTTTTAGTAATAATTTTTTAAAGATATTTCACATATATAATTCACCTATTTCAAGTGTACAATTCGGTGGCTTTTAGTACACAGAGTTGTACACCCATCACCACAATCAATGTTAGAACATTTTCATCACCCCAAAAAGAACTCCTGTACCATTCACCTGTCATGGCCCAGTCCCTACACCACCACTACCTGCTCCCTCGCCCTAAGAAGCAACTAATCTACTTTCTGTCTATAGATTTACCTGTTCTGGATATTTCATATAAATGGAATCACATATGGCCATTTGTGACTGACTGATTTAGCATAATGTTTTCAAGGTTCATCTGTGTTATAGCATATATCAGTGCTTCATCCCTTTTTATGGCCAAAAGTATTCCACTGTACGGACATACCACATTTTGTTTATCTATTCATCAGTTGCTTTACATTTGGGTGGTTTCCACCATTTAGGTATAATGAACTATGAACATTCATGTGTAAGTTTTTGTGTGTACATATTTTTTCTTTCTCTTGGGTATATTCCTAGGAGAGGAACTGCTGTATCAAATGGTAAATATGTTTAACTTTTGAGGAACTACCAGACGGTATTCCAGAGTGGCTATACCATTTTACATTCCCAGCAGCAGTGTTTGAGGATTCTAATGTCTCCACATCCTCAACACTTATTATCTGACTTTTTTATTATAGCTATACTAATGGGTGTGAAGTGATTCTGATTTGTTTCTTTTAAAGTTACCATAAGCCACTCTGTTGGCCAGAAAAGCTTGAATTGGCCACAAGTTTCACTTTTTCACCTTTTCACTGCCACTGCCACTACAAGTTCAGACAATTGTCATCTCTCACTTGAGCTATTCCAACAGCCCTAAATATATTACTGGACTTACTGCTTCCAGCCTCTTCCGATCACCCGGCCAATAGAGTTGCGTTAAACATCAATTGTACTACAATCGATACTACAAAGTTTAAAAACCAGAGAAGTGTGAATAGGGGAAAACTTCCTGGAAAGCTTACAGTGGAGAAACCTGGCCAATATGACCTTAATGAAGTGAACAAGGTTAACATCACCAGTGATGACATATGGATAAATCGTGTGCCCTCTGATGTAATGGGATAAGAAAGGCGCTTCACCTTTGTGCTATTTTTTCATACATGCATAATGCCAGTCTAAGCATGAGAAAATATCAGACATACCCAAATTGAAGGGCATTCTACAAACTGATCAGTACCCCTCAAAACTGTCAAGGTAATGAGGAAAGACAGAATCTCACAGAGCACAGAAGACTAAGGAGACATGACAACTAAATGTCATGTGGGATCATGGACTGGCTCCTGGAACACAAACAGGACATTAATGGAAAACAGGTAAAATCTGAATAAAGTCTGGAGCTAAACTAACGTACCAACGTTGGTTTCTTAGTTTGGACAAATGTACCAGAATAATGTAAGGTAACATAAAAGGAGACAAACTGGGTGAGGGGAGGAACTCTATCTTTGCACTTCCCTATAAATCTAAAATTACTCCAAAATAAAAAAAAGCATTGAAAACAAAATCAACACCCGCCAGAGGCTCCCCAGTGACTAGGTCAAGTCCACATTTCTAATTAGCAGTTCAGACCCTCCGCAATCTGACCACGTCTCACCTCAGTCCCAAATCCTACTCTCCCCTGGAAGCAACCCTCCAGCGCTGATCTACTGTTGCCAGAACACACTAGAGCCTTTAAGATCCGGATGCTGTTGAACTTGCTCTCTGCTCTGATTGGAATGTCTGTCTCTATGCCCAAAGGAAAACATTCTCTAAGCTTTCCCTAACTTGGGCAAGCAGAGTTACTTGCTTTATGTTATATTCCTCTCATCACACTTAACTTGCTCATAGCCTTTTTTGGGGATTAAAAAATATATAGAGATTATATGTTTTTATAACACTACAAAAATCAGAAAGTAAATTTCCTACTGTCTCCCCAAAGACACTGCTATGGATTGGTGGATTGCTTTCCAGAACTTTCTCTACATAAACTGTCTGTAGGACCTCAATATACTGCCCTGCAACATGCATTTTTCATTTAATAAGTCTTGGCAATTAACATACTGAGCTATCTCATGCTTTTTTTTTTTTTTTTTGCGGTACACTGGTCTCTCACTGTTGCGGCCTCTCCCGTTGCGGAGCACAGGCTCCGGAGGCGCAGGTTCAGCGGCCATGGCCCACGGGCCCAGCCGCTCCGCGGCGTGTGGGATCTTCCCGGACCGGGGCACGAACCTGTGTCCCCTGCATCGGCAGGCGGACTCTCAACAACTGCGCCACCAGGTAAGTCCTATCTCATGCTTTTTAATGGTTGAAAAATATCCACTGTGCCAAGTGTTTCCTAATTTATTTAACCAGTCTTCTAATTAGTCTTCCCCACTAAGAAGAGGCCCTTATAGATGAAGAAACTGTAGCTTAAAAACCTGTCTTATTTGTATTTCCCAATGCCTAACACAGTGTATGAATAAATTAGTTCATCCATCCTGGTTTGAGAAGCCACAAAGCTGAGAGAAGAGGTAATGAAGGCCTAGCGGCCTCTCCCGTTGCGGAGCACAGGCTCCGGAGGCGCAGGTTCAGCGGCCATGGCCCACGGGCCCAGCCGCTCCGCGGCGTGTGGGATCTTCCCGGACCGGGGCACGAACCTGTGTCCCCTGCATCGGCAGGCGGACTCTCAACAACTGCGCCACCAGGTAAGTCCTATCTCATGCTTTTTAATGGTTGAAAAATATCCACTGTGCCAAGTGTTTCCTAATTTATTTAACCAGTCTTCTAATTAGTCTTCCCCACTAAGAAGAGGCCCTTATAGATGAAGAAACTGTAGCTTAAAAACCTGTCTTATTTGTATTTCCCAATGCCTAACACAGTGTATGAATAAATTAGTTCATCCATCCTGGTTTGAGAAGCCACAAAGCTGAGAGAAGAGGTAATGAAGGCCTGAACCATAATTTGGTGAAGCGACAAAGAATAGGAGGCCAGGAGTTGAGAATATATTATAATGGATTCCATAGGACTCAGTGATGATGCTAGGACTTACACAGGGTAAGAACCAAGGATGAGATCAACAGGTGAGAAAGCAATAATTTCACTTCAATACAAATTTAAGTAGTTAATAGGCCCTTGAGTAAAGATGTCCAGAAGATATTGGAAATGTAGGACCAGACAGAGATTTGAGAGACAACCTGCCTAATATTTAGAGTAGACTTTAAGAGATCTACCAATTAGAAATCTCTAATGGTTTGAAACCCATTTTTCCTAAATTTGGGGCAAAATGCATTCCGCAACAAAACCTGTTAAGAATTGTAGTGAGGCTACTTATAGTCTTTATTCTACTTCCAGTAAATACTCATATGCTTCACTGAAGAAATATTATTACCATGTTTGAGTAGAGGGTGCTGCCCCTCTGGGAAGGGTGTTTCATAACATATGGTAAATATACCCTCTGACTTTTCTAACATCAAAGAATTCTGAAGTACATATGGCTCCAAGAGTTTCAAGTTAGGGATTGTGTTCCTAAATCAGGGAACAGCATCCAGAGGAAGAAAACCACAGAACCTGGGGGGGAACTGTGCACTTATGGAACAGCAGTGGGAGAGTGACTGAGTCAGGAGAAGGACCCCAGTGGTGCCCAACACCTAGTAAGCACTCAATAAATATTCATTCACTGAAAGAATATCATGAAAGGCAAGGAAAGAGAGTTTCAAAGACCAGTCAATGATGCTGAAAGCTCAAAGAACAGAAGATGACGACTGAGGATAAAACACTGACATTACCAACTTATATATCACACATTTCTAAAAAGGACTAGGCTACAAAAATAAAAAGGGAAAACATATCGAAAAAGGAGATAACAACTACAAAAACACTCAAGAGGAAATAAACTTAGGCTTTAAATTTAACTCCAGGTGTGCCTGGGAAGCTAGGAAAAGGAAGGAATAATAGGCCATAGAATTTTAATAACCTTAAATTTATCACGACAATCAAACTTTTCCCTAATATTAAATTCTAAAAGGAATATCACACAGAATCTAATGTGAGGGATGAGGAGCTACAAAGTGGTTGCCTTCAGTCATAACTTTACAGATGTTTTTCAAATGATTGTTTTTATTTTCATCTGATAAAGATAAAATTAAAACCAACTCTGAAAACATCTCTTCATGGGGTATCACTTTGAGTGATAAACTAGTATTACTAAATTTATAGAATTTTGAGGTTGTCTTTTAAGGTATTAACTTAATATGGATTAAGTCACTCAACAAATATTTTGTGTCAAGTCCTGGGCTAATTGCTAGAAATACATATAACAAAGTCCCTAACCTCTGAAATTTCAATCTATGGCAGTTTAGCATAATTGCCAAAGATGTCTCAACTCAGAACTATTTAATTTGAACTGGTCTAAGGTTTCAAAGAAATCCATCATGATTAAGAACAAACAAATTCTGTAGGTTCTATTTAGTGAAATTCAAATTTGGTTTCCTGCCTTACTTAATTCACATGGAGTTCGATTCTGATCAGTTGCTGAAAGAAAACTAATAATCCTAGTACCACAGGTTATCATTCCTAAAAAGAGGATGCTAAATCTAGAGTATTAATAAAGCATAGGTTTCAAGTTACTTTCTAATTGTGATATTGGTTTGAGGTAAACCTCTTATGTTCTTTATGACCTCAGTTGACCTAGAGCATAGGGTTTTGTTTTGTTTTTTAACATCTTTATTGGAGTATAATTGCTTTACATTGCTGTGTTAGTTGCTGCTGTATAACAAAGTGAATCAGCTATACGTATACATATATCCCCATATCCCCTCCCTCTTGCGTCTCCCTCCCACCCTCCCTATCCCACCCCTCTAGGTGGTCACAAAGCACCAGCTGATCTCCCTGTGCTATGTGGCTGCTTCCCACTAGCTATCTGTTTTACATTTGGTAGTGTATATATGTAAATGCCACTCTCTCGCGTCGTCTCAGCTTACCCTTCCCCCTCCCTATGTCCTCAAGTCCATTCTGTACGTCTGGGTCTTTATTCCTTTCCTGTCCCTAGGTTCTTCAGAACCTTTTATTTTTTTGGTAGATTCCATATATGTGTGTTAGCATATGATATCTGTTTCTCTCTTTCTGACTTACTTCACTCTATATGAAACTCTAGGTCCAACCACCTCACTACAAATAACTCAATTTCTTTCCTTTTTATGGCTGAGTAATATTCCATTGTATATATGTGCCACATCTTCTTTATCCATTCATCTGTCGATGGACACTTAGGTTGCTTCCATGTCCTGGCTATTGTAAATAGTGCTGCAATGAACATTGTGGTACATGACTCTTTGTGAATTATGGTTTTCTCAGGGTATAGGGCATAGGGTTTTAAGATGGCTAATTAAGACCAGAGGTGTAGGCTATGGATAATTTATAGGGTAATACACTCATCTTGGGGGCAAGGATTAAATTTGTCATTAGCATGCCATTGTTTCTTCTTTACATATTACAAAATGTCAGAGGCAGGACACTATGTTCTTTAGAATTTCCTTGTCTTTAAGATTTGGACTGAACTATAGTGCTTTCACATATGAAAAACATTTTTTTCAACCTGATTATTTCTGTAGGTGGGGAAGTAAAGAACAACAACTTCTGTGGACTCTACATAATGCAGTATTTAAGATGCAAAATTGAGAAAACTTAGAGCCAGTTCTCAAAAAAACACTGAGCACTGTAAGTTGGAAGAAAGGAAAATATATAAGCAGTGTAACAGTTTTGGGCAATGCCATAGATGACACTGTGACTTAATTAGCCCCCTTTTTCAAAAAAAGACTATTCAGTTTTCACAGAAGTTTGAAATATTACCCAGGAAAATCAGGCAACTATTTTGGCTGGTAAGAAGAATCTCTCATCATAAAATGTTACATTGAATAAAGTTTATTTAATAATAATAGGTTTAAAAAATGGTTTCACTGAAAGATCTTGTCACCCTGAATCTTGAGAGATAATCAGCAAGGAGAAATTCTTCTATGGAATAATAGCTAATTAAAAAGCTAGATAACTTAATATTATTTTTACCTTAGATATTCATTTTCGAAATGAATATTATTTAGGTCTTAACATTTATTTTCATTAATTCAACTTCACTTAATATACAATGATCATTTAAAGCCAAACTGCATTAAATAAATTTAGCATAACTCTATAGAAAATCAGAAACACTATCACATTTCACTTAAACATTTTAATATTTTTCTTTAGCTTGTGAGGAGCTTTAAGTGTTATGAAAACATTAGACCTGATGAGAAAATACATTTATTTACAGAGATTCATCTTTTCTTTTAAGTAATCAGGGTCCTAGTGAGTCAATTATTTTTTTCATATTGCTCAGAAATGTTATGCCTTAATTGGTCATGTATTTGACCTTTCATGAGAGGCAAACAGTGGACCAAGAGCTGCCTCATTTTGGAATCTCCTCAGAAATGACTAAACGTCTTTCAGATGAACATATTATGGATCAAGGGAGGAGCTAGAAATTAGAATCCACTGCCTCCAAAGCAGGGGAATTTGTAGACTTCTTTTACTTTTAGAACTCAGTGACCTAGAGGAATTAACCCACTGGGCAATTTCCTTCACTCGCAGCAGTATGATTAAGTCATGAAAACAACTCAGTATGAGATATGATATGTATATATTTCTACCCCACTTGTTTCCAAAAAAAAAAAAAGAATTTAAGACAGCTGCAAAGCCTTCTATCCCTTCCCTGTTTTCTCATCATAAATTCATCCAATGTGACTTTCCCAAATGTAAACTTGAGCTACCAGTGGAAGGAGAATGGGACACTCAATTGATTTACTATCATTTGTCACCAGAATATTAATCTGCTAAAACTGGCATTAATATCCTGCTTTAAATCTTCTTAAGGAAAACTTTAAAATGTAATTTCAAGATGAATAAAATATGTTCTATGTTGCTTTTCTTCCTTATTTTATAACTTAAACCTATTTGAGGTACAAAATTAAGAACATATTTTAGGCAATTCAGGGAAAATACATTACCAGTACATATGAACTCAAAAACTATACCTAGAGAGACCTTCAAGATGGCAGAGGAGTAAGACGGGGATATCACCTTTCTCCCCACAAATACATCAGAAATGCATCTATATGTGGAACAATTCATAAAGAACACCTACTAAACGCTGCTAGAAGACCTCAGACTTCCCCAAAGGCAAGAAACTCCCCACGTAGCTGGGTAGGGCAAAAGAAAAAAGGAAAAACAGACAAAAGAATATAGACGGGACCTGCACCTCTGTGAGGGAGCTGTGAAGAAGGAAAAGTTTCCACACACTAGGAAGCACCTTCACTGGTGGAGACAGGGGTGTGGGCAGGGGGGAAGCTTCGGAGCCACGGAGGAGAGCACAGCAACAGGGGTGCAGAGGGCAAAGCGGAGAGATTCCCGCACTGAGGATCGCTGCCGATCAGCACTCACCAGCCCGAGAGGCTTGTATGCTCACCCACCGGGGCGGGCGGGGACTGGGAGCTGGGGCTCGGGCTTCGGAGGTCAGATCCCAGGGAGAGGACTGGGGTTGGCTGCGTGAACACAGCCTGAAGGGGGTTAGTGTGCCACAGCTAGCCAGGAGGAAGTCCAGGAAAAGGCCTGGACCTGCCTAAGAGGCAAGAGACCATTGGTTGCGAGCACGCGAGGAGAGGGGATTAAGAGCACCATGTAAATGAGCTCCAGAGACGGGCGCAAGCCACGGCTATCAGCACTGACCCCAGAGATGGGCATGAGACGCTAAGGCTGCTGCTGCAGCCACCAAGAAGCCTGTGTGCAAGCACAGGTCACTAACCACACCTCCCCTCCAAGGAGCCTGTGCAGCCCGCCACTGCCAGGGTCCCGTGATCCAGGGACAACTTCCCCGGGAGAACACACGGCGCGCCTCAGGCTGCTGCAACGTCATGCAGGCCTCTGCTGCCGCAGGCTCGCCCCACACTCCGTACCCCTCCCTCCCCCGGCTTGAGTGAGACACAGCCCCCGAATCAGCTGCTCCTTTAACCCCATCCTGTCTGACTGAACAACAGACGCCCTCAGGCAATCTACACCCAGAGGCGGGGCCAAAACCAAAGCTGAACCCCAGGAGCTGAGTGAACAAAGAAGAGAAAGGGAAATCTCTCCCAGAAGCCTCAGGAGCAGTGGATTAAATCCTCACAATCAACTTGATATACCCTGCATCTGTGGAATACCTGAATAGACAACGAATCATCCCAAAATTGAGGCAGTGGACTTTGGGAGCAGCTGTAGACCTGGGGTTTGCTTTCTGCATCTAATTTGTTTCTGGTTTTATGTTTATCTTAGTTTAGTATTTAGAGTTTATTATCATTGGTAGATTTGTTTACTGATTTGGTTGCTCTCTTCCTCCTTTTTTTTTACACATAGATATATTTTTTTCCCTTTTTCTCTTTTTGTGACTGGGTATGTGTGTGCTTCTTTGTGTGATTTTGTCTGTATAGCTTTGCTTTTACCATTTGTCCTAGGAATCTGTCTGTCCGTTTTTTTCTTTGCATCTTTGTTTGTTTTTTAGTATAGTTTTTCGCACTTGTTACCATTGGTGGATTTGTTTTTTGGTTTGGTTGCTCTCTTCTTTCTTTCTTTTTTATTACATTTTATTTTTTTATTTTTAATAATTCCTTTTTTAAAATTTTAATAACTTTATTTTATTTTATTCATTCTTTCTTTCTTTCTTTTTTTCTCCCTTTTCTTCTGAGCCGTGTGGCTGACAGGGTCTTGGTGTCAGGCCTGTGCCTCTGAGATGGGAGAGCCGAGTTCAGGACATTGGTCCACCAGAGACCTCCCAGCTCCACGTAATATCAAACAATGAAAGCTCTCCCAGAGATCTCTATCTCAACGCTAAGACCCACTCCACTCAAGGACCAGCAAGCTACAGTGCTGGACACCCTATGCAAATAATTAGCAAGACAGGAACACAACCCCACCCATTAGCAGAGAGGCTGCCTAAAATCATAATAAGGTCACAGACACCCCAAAACAAATCACCGGACACGGTCTGGTGCACCAGAAAGACAAGATCCAACCTCATCCACCAGAACACAGGCAGCAGTTGCCTCCACCAGGAAACCTACACAACCCACTGAACCAACCTTACCCACTGGGGGCAGACACCAAAAACAATGGGTACTACGAACCTGCACCCTGCAAAAAGGAGATCCCAAACACAGTAAGTTAAGCAAAATGAGAAGACAGAGAAACATACAGCAAATGAAGGAGGAAGGTAAAAACACACCAGACCAAACAAATGAGGAGGAAATAGGCAGTCTACCTGAAAAAGAATTGAGAGTAATGATAGTAAAGATGATCCAAAATCTTGGAAATAGAATGGAGAAAATACAAGACACATTTAACAAGGACCTAGAATAACTACAGAGCAAACAAACAATGATGAACAACACAATAAATGTAATTAAAAATTCTCCAGAAGGAATCAATAGCAAAATAAATGAGGCAGAAGAACGGATAAGTGACCTGGAAGACAAAATAGTGGAAATAACTACTTCAGAGCAGAATAAAAAAAAAGAATGAAAACAATTGATGACAGTCACAGGGACCTCTGGGACAACATTAAACACACCAACATTCGAATTATAGGGATCCCAGAAGAAGATGAGAAAAAGAAAGGGACTGAGAAAATATATGAAGAGATTATAGTTGAAAACTTCCCTAATATGGGAAAGGAAATAGTCAATCAAGTCCAGGAAGCACAGAGAGTCCCATACAGGATAAATCTAAGGAGAAACATGCCAAGACACATATTAAACAAACTATCAAAAATTAAATACAAAGAAAACATATTAAAAACAGCAAGGGAAAAACAACAAATAACACACAAGGGAATCCCCATAAGGTTAACAGCTGATCTTTCAGCAGAAACTCTGCAAGCCAGAAGGCAGTGGCTGGACATATTTAAAGGGATGAAAGGGAAAAACCTACAACCAAGATTACTCTACCCACCAAGGATCTCATTCAGATTCGACACGGAAATTAAAACCTTTAGGGACAAGCAAAAGCTAACAGAATTCAGCACCACTAAACCAGCTTTACAACAAATGTTAAAGGAACTTCTCTAGGCAGGAAACACAAGAGAAGGAAAAGACCTACAATAAAAAACCCAAAACGATTAAGAAAGTGGTAATAGGAACATACATATCGATAACAACCTTAAATGTAAATGGACTGAATGCTCAACCAAAAGACACAGATTAGATGAATCGATACAAAAACAAGACCTGTATATATGCTGTCTACAGGAGACCCACTTCAGTCCTAGGGACACATACAGAATGAAAGTGAGGGGATGGAAAAAGATAATCCATGCACATGGAAATCCAAAGAAAGCTGGAGTAGCAATTCTCATATCAGACAAAATAGACTTTAAAATAAAGACTATTACAAGAGACAAGAAGGACACTACATAATGATCAAGGGATCGATCCAAGAAGAAGATATAACAATTGTAAATATTTATGCACCCAACATAGGAACACCTCAATACATAAGGCAAATACTAACAGCCATAAAAGGGAAATCGACAGTAGCACAATCATAGTAGGGGATTTTAATACCCCATTTTTCACCAATGAACAGATCATCCAAAATGAAAATAAATAAGGAAACACAAGCTTTAAATGATATATTAAACAAGATGGACCTAATTGATATTTATAGGACATTCCATCCAAGAACAACAGAATACACTTTCTTCTCAAGTGCTCATGGAACATTCTCCAGGATAGATCATATCTTGGGTCATAAATCAAGCCTTGGTAAATTTAAGAAAATTGAAATCCTATCAAGTATCTTTTCCGACCACAACACCATGAGACTAGATATCAATTACAGGAAAAAAATCTGTGAAAACTACAAACACATGGAGGCTAAACAATACACAATAACGAAGTGATCACTGAAGAAATCAAAGAGGAAATCAAAAATTACCTAGAGACAAATTACAATGAAAACACAATGATTCAAAACCTATGGGATGCAACAAAAGCAGTTCTAAGAGGGAAGTTTATAGCAATACAATCCTACCTCAAGAAACAAGAAACATCTCAAATAAACAACCTAATCTTACACCTAAAACAATCAGAGAAAGAAGAACAAAAAAACCAAAAAAATTAGCAGAAGGAAAGAAATCATAAAGATCAGATCAGAAATGAATGAAAAAGAAATGAAGGAAACAATAGCAAAGATCAATAAAACTAAAAGCTGGTACTTTTAGTACCAGCTAAATTGATAAACCTACAGCCAGACGCATGAAGAAAAAAGGAGAAGATTCAAATCAATAGAATTAGAAATGAAAAAGGACAAGTGACAACTGACACTGCAGAAATACAAAGGATCACGAGAGATTACTACAAGCAACTCTATGCCTATAAAATGGACAACGTGGAAGAAATGGACAAATTCTTAGAAATGCACAACCTTCTGCGACTGAACCAGGAAGAAATAGAAAATACGAACAGACCAATCACAAGCAGTGAAATTGAAAATGTGATTAAAAACCTTCCCACAAACAAAAGTCCAGGACCATATGGCTTCACAGGCAAATTCTATCAAACATTTATAGAAGAGTTAACACCTATCCTTCCCAAACTCTTCCAAAATATAGCAGAGGGAGGAACACTCCCCAACTCATTTAACGAGGCCAACACCCTGCTACCAAAACCAGACAAAGATGTCACAAAGAAAGAAAACTACAGGCCAATATCACTGATGAACATAGATGCGATAATCCTCAACAAAATACTAGCAAACAGAATCCAACAGCACATTAAAAGGATCATACACCAGGATCAAGTGGGGTGTATCCCAGGAATGCAAGGATTCTTCAATATATGCAAATCAATCAATGTGATAAACCATATTAACAAACTGAAGGAGAAAAACCATATGATCATCTCAATAGATGCAGAAAAATCTTTCAATACCCATTCATGATAAAAAACCCGCCAGAAAGTAGGCATAGAGGGAACTTACCTCAACATAATGAAGGCCATATATGACAAACCCACAGCCAATATCGTTCCCAATGGTGAAAAACTGAAACCATTTCCTCTAAGTTCAGGAACAAGACAAGGTTGCCCACTCTCACCACTATTATTGAATATAGTTTTGGAAGTTTTAGCCACAGCAAACAGAGATGAAAAAGAAATAAAAGGAAACCAAATCAGAAAAGAAGAAGTAAAGCAGTCACTGTTTGCAGATGACATGATACTACACATAGAGAATCCTAAAGATGACACTAGAAAACTACTAGAGCTAATCAATGAATTTGGTAAAGTAGCAGGATACAAAATTAATGCACAGAAATCTCTTGCATTCCTATACACTAATGTAGAAAAACCTGAAAGGGAAATTAAGGAAACACTCCCATTTACCATTGCAACAAAAAGAATAAAATACCTAGGAATAAACCTACCTAAGGAGACAAAAGAGCTGTATGCAGAAAACTAGAAGACAGTGATGAAAGAAATTAAAGATGATACAAACAGATGGAGAGATATACCATGTTCTTGGATTGGAAGAATCAACATTGTGAAAATGACTCTACTACCCAAAGCAATCTACAGATTCAGTGCAATCCCTATCAAACTACCAATGGCATATTTCACAGAACTAGAACAAAAAATTTCACAGTTTGTATGGAAACACAAAAGACCCCAAACTGCCAAAGCAATCTTGAGAAAGAAAAACAGACTTGGAGGAATCAGGCTCCCTGACTTCAGACTATACTACAAAGTGACAGTAATCAAGACAGTATGGTACTGGCACAAAAACAGAAATATAGATCAATGGAAAAGGATAGAAAGTCCAAAGATAAACCCACGCACATACGGTCACCTTATCTTTGATAAAGGAGGCAAGAATATACTATGGAGAAAAGACAGCCTCTTCAATAAGTGGTGCTGGGAAAACTGGACAGCTACATGTAAACGAATGCAATTAAAACTCTAACACTATACACAAAAATAAACTCAAAATGGATTAAGGACCTAAATGTAAGGCCAGACACTATCAAACTCTTAGAGGAAAACATAGGCAGAACACTCTATGACATAAATCACAGCAAGATCCTTTATGACCCACCTCCTAGAGAAATGGAAATAAAAACAAAAATAAACAAATGGGACCTAATGAAACTTAAAAGTTTTTGCAGAGCAAAGGAAACCATAAATAAGATGAAAAGACAACCCTCAGAATGGGAAAAAGTATTTTCAAATAAAGCAACTGACAATTAAAGGATTTAATTGTCAAAGCAATTAAAAGGATTAATCTCCAAAATTTACAAGCAGCTCATGCTGCTCAATAGCAAAAAACCAAACAACCCAATCCAAAAATGGGTGGAAGATCTAAATAGACATTTCTCCAAAGAAGATATACAGACTGCCAACAAACACATGAAAGAATGCTCAACATCACTAATCATTAGAGAAATGCAAATCAAAACTACAATGAGGTATCACCTCACACCAGTCACAATGGCCATGATCAAAAAAATCTACAAACATTAAATGCTGGAGAGAGTTGGAGCAAAGGGAACCCTCTTGCACTGTTGGTGGCTACATAAATTGATACAACCACTATGCAGAACAGTATGGAGGTTCCTTTAAAAACTAAAAATAGATCTACCATATGACCCAGCAATCCCACTACTGGGCATATACCCTGAGAAAACCATAATTCCAAAACAGACATGTACCACAATGTTCACTGCAGCTCTGTTTACAATAGCCAAGATATGGAAGCAACCTAAGTGTTCATCAACAGATGAATGGATAAAGAAGATGTGGCACATATATACAATGGAATATTACTCAGCCATTAAAAGAAATGCAATTGAGTTATTTGTAGTGAGATGGATGGACCTAGAGTCTGTCATACAGAGTGAAGTAAGTCAGAAAAAGAAAAACAAATACTGTATGCTAACACATATATATGAAATCTAAAAAGAAAAAAAAAAAGGTTCTGAAGAACGTAGAGGCAGGACAGGAATAAAGATGCAGACATAGAGAATGGACTTGAGGACATGGGGAGGGGGAAGGGTAAGCTGGCATGAAGTGAGAGAGTGGCATGGATTTATGTACACTACCAAATGTAAAACAGATAGCTAGCGGGGAGCAGCCACATAGCACAGGGAGATCAGCTCGGTGCTTTGTGACCACCTAGAGGGGTGGGATTAGGAGGGTGGGAGGGAGACGCAAGAGGGAGGAGATATGGGAATATATGTATTTGTATAGTTGATTCACTTTGTTATAAAGCAGAAACTAAAACACCACTGTAAATCAATTATACTCCAATAAAGATGTTAAAAAAAAACCCACTATACCTAAGGTAACTTAAACAAAAATAATACTTCTTTGTTTAATGTGTGATTTGAGGTTGATTCTTTCAGTGCTTATTTAAAGAAAAAATAGGCCTAAGAAAAGGGCAGGGGGCAAATTAAAATTTGTTAATTTCATCTACAATAATTGGTAAAAGACACCAGTTACGTATACATCTATGATTCCTTAATCAAAGGGATAGAAAGGATTATAAGCACAATATGCTTCTAGGTATGACTCCCTACAAAGTCTGGAATCCATGACATTTGGCTTCTATCATTTTTACAATAGAATCTAGAGATAAGTTGTCTGATAAACTGTCTCACTGGAAATGAGGTTAGGAAACTGCAGAGATTTGGGAAAATAAAGTAATGCATAAAGAGAGCCATTTGCAGCAACAGAACACTGAGGGATTTATATAACAAAAATTTCAGAAATGAATTATTTGGATTGATGCATTTGAACTTTAAAATTTTTTGAGTTAAAATCATTAAATCAATGACATTTAGAAACAGTCATGCTGCCTTCTGTGTTCTCAACAGATTCTAAATTCAGCTACATGTGTGTGTCTTGTGATCACAAGATCTGGTTACAAATAGCAATAATTGTTACAAAGCAAATTACATGGTGGCACAGGGAAACACTCCCCCTTCCAGCAGAGAGGAAAGTGGTTACCTCACTTATATAGCCTGAACGTTATATAATGAAGATTACAGACTTTAAGATTTCAATAAACAATGTATGCTAAAACAGAAAAACTATTTGATGAAAATTAAAAAGATTGCTTTATTTAGTAAAGAACTTCTAGAGCACTGATGAGAAATATTTAAGTGTTTATTGGCTACGGAAACTGCTGTTACTAGGAAACAAATTTATTCATTTCCACTCATAAGCATGCGGGCATGCAAATAAGAGTTTTATTCAAATAAGGCTTGAATATATTACAACATATTACAATATACATCGCAAAATAATATTGTATAACAAACACTGTACAACATTTATACAATATTATTTATATACAATGTATATTTATGTATTATATATATAATTGTAACAATATACTACAATTATATATACCATATATTACAACTTGGAAATAGATAATTTCTACTTAGATAGACTCAGTATACAGACAAAAATGACTCATGAAATACTTAAAATCATGAATTGTTAGAGTTTTAACCCCCACACATTTTAGTAAAAAATGGTCAGGGCATACCAAATTTTAGGGCTAAAAATGGCAAACAGATGAATGCTGACTAGTTGGTAGTTGCTGCCTCCAATACAATGCAGAAAAAGGTTCTGAGAAAAAGAGCGTAATTGATTAGCAACTTGTGTCGAGGGTAAAGAGGGGCATAGTCACTCGCTCATCTCCAGATCGAGCACATCTTAGATCGAGCACATCTTAGCCTAACCTGTTCATCTCACGGTGACTGAAAAGAGTCATTTGTCATTGGGCAATTTTAACATATAAAGGAAGTTTGTTATTGGGCCACTTGTAGAATTCGCGTTTCCATGTTTTGTTTTGTTTGGTTTGGTTTGGTTTTTCCCATATCACAACAATGTTCCCTCTTACTGAAATCATATTCTGCCCACTTTCCAGAATACAAGTCTCAGTTATTTATATCACTGTTGGGTAAACATGTCCTCTACTTAGCAGTACTCAAAGCCGCCTCTTCTAGTTTCTTAAAATATACACATACCAGAAAAAAGATGAAAACTAACAATGCCATCACCCACAGCCTCACTACTAGAATCTGGAAAGAATCTTAATCAATATAGGGCAGAAGCAGCTGGACTGAGAAAAACCTACGATGGCTCCATTTCACTGTACAACCAGTCTCAGCTCTGAAGAAAATGCACATGCACTTTGACCAATATAATTTCAGGTAGTTGTCTTAATTCAGAAGTAGATTAAACAGTTGGTCTCATGAAATTCAGAAGAGAGCAGAGAGGAAAAAATGGGAAAATATAAGAGGAATGGACAAAAGAGTCACATGCTGGAACACAAAAGTAACTGAGGGGAAGTTTAAGTTCAGTAATATTGACAACTCTCAGGCAGTTATCCCAGGAGCAGAAAGAGATGTTAAAATAGAGGTTCTAAGTTCCAGTTATTTTCCTTGAGTATATCACTTTACCAAAACTACAATCTATCACTTTTTTCTAGGCCTATGCAGACCCTCATTCTCCACCATCTGTTTTAGAAATGCAGCCCATATCACCAAGACATCTAAATTGTTATGTTCTTATCTCCTCATTCTCACATCTGCTTGCTGAAAAATTAGAAAAGTTTCATTTCACTGTATCTGAGTATCATTTGTCAATCTCAATCCTCCAACTACTTTCCTTTCTGGACTAATTCTGGCCTTTCAAAAATGTGTTTACCCCTTTACTTTTTCTCTAAAGGCAATGATTTGGCAAGTTTACTGTTCATCATTGCATGCAAGTTGTGTAATTTCATAAATGTATTTCATATACATGACAGTGATTAATAAAGAGAGTGGGAAGTTTGGAAATCTTAGAGGGTTGTACTCAAAACAAGAACAACTCAACTTCTATGCCTTCCATCCTTCTTTCCTCAACCTAAGGTTTTAGGATGGTAGCTAATCAGCAAAAACAAAACAAAACAACCTTACCAGGTGCGACAGAGTGACTCAGAAGGGATTATTTTATGTAATTTTTAATGCCATAAATTAGTTCGTTTATTTAAATGCTAATCTATTGTCCTAGCATAACCCTCCCATGGCAGAATCAATTTCAGTAATGATGCTGATGGCTGCAATATGATCAACTGAAGCCTCTACCACTAGGTACAAAAGGAGTGGAAATGATAGACAACTCATTAATCATTTATCCCAGAGATGAAAGTGTTCAGTTGCTGATGGGGTACTGTAGGTGAATGCTGTCAAAATGAGGAATATCAATTGTCAGGCCTCGTGCATAATAACGGTAGAGCTATTTTTAAGCTTCTCTGAAAATTACAATTATGCTCTTTTTCTCTACAGTTCCCTCACATACGCTTGGCAATTTTGTTCTATGAGAATCCATTCTCATTCTGCTCAGATGTCTGTGCTTGAGAAAATATATACTCCTCAAAACTGAACATAAGATATTTGAAAAGTTATTTAGAAATCAGTAGAATTTCACATATTGGGAGTGAACTCTTAAAGAATTGAGAAGCAAAAGAGGCAAACCAGGAAAGGTACTGAATAACTTTTTGGTTCATTTTCCCCCATAGGATATGTTTTATCAGCAGCGAGGACAATATACATTTTTAATTTCTCAGATCCCTAGAGGAACAGATATATTCTATAATTCATACATTTTCTGTAGAGATAACAGAATTTAATGAAATAGACTTAAAAAATTTTTTGTTCACCAAATTAGGTGAACAATGTTACCAAAAGAAATGACCTTGAGAATCTGCCCCAGCTTATCTCCAATTTTTTTTTTTTTTTTCTTTGCGGTACGTGGGCCTCTCACCGTTGTGGCCTCTCCCGTCGCGGAGCACAGGCTCCGGACGCGCAGGCCCAGCGGCCATGGCTCACGGGCCCAGCTGCTCCGCAGCACGCGGGATCCTCCCAGACCGGGGCACGAACCCACATCCCCCGCATCGGCAGGCGGACTCCCAACCACTGCGCCACCAGGGAAGCCCTCCAATTTGTTTAATGCTTCCAGTGGAAAATAATGTTCCTGGACTGGAGGAGTATTCTCTTCTGGAAGCCAGCAGTATCTTACCATTCACTTAGAGTTATACTCACTTTTCCAGAAAGAATTTAATGTATTTCAGAAATCTATCTATCTTTAAAAACTGGTGCATTCATCCTAAGAGTCACAACTGATCCTACATTTCATTTTTGAGGAATGGAAGGAGGTCAGATTTAAGATGAGAAAACTTATTAACTTCCCCACATTTATCAAGTTGCTGAGTATTTTGCTCCATAAATTATACATCTTCATCTATTTGGAGAACATTTATTTATGTGCCATAAAGCTACACACACATAGTTGTACAAATATTAAATATACCTGCTTAATGAATAATACAAATTTCCAAATTACTGGGGAAAGTACTTTTTCTTTGACATAACTGATATATGTAGCACAGGAACTTTGTGCCATTCAAATTTTTACTATAATCAGCTATCAGATTACTGGATGCTAAAAAGGATATTTCATTTTACCTACCACATGTCTGGCAGTAGCAACTTCTTGAACTGTCACCAGCAAAGTATATGGCTGCAATATAATAAAATGTGGACAAACATGAATTTTGACATTTGCTCTTTCAAACTCCAGGCTTTCTTGCATACATGTCCCTCACACCCTGGCTCACCCTCCCTCCCCATGTACATACGTATGTATACATATAAGTGGAGCTAATATTCTTTAAGTTAAAAGATGTAAGATCAAATCATTTGCATGATTTCTTACGAAAATGCCTGTTTCAAGTTTATGATACATTAATCCCTTCAAATGCTCTTCCAGACTACTCTTGTCTTTATATTTTAAGAACCCAACTAATTAGATTCCTATATCTTAATTTCCAGTTATGAAATTAAGGCAACATGCTTTTCATAAACTGAATGGTGGAAGGACTGTATGCACTGAATTACTATTATTGCTGCTGTTTCTGACATTATATAAATTATCCTTTAATCCTGAAGTTACCTTCTTAGCAAAGCCTTTCAAAACACTGTATTATTAATAGTAGATCAGTAAGAAAATTACATTTTTTAAATTAATTTTTATTGGAGTACAGTTGCTTTACAATGATGTTAGAAAATTACACTTCTGAAAAATGTAATGGGCAACCTCTACTTCCTCAAATTATTTCTAATTAGAAAATAATTTTTGAAAGTCCAAAATTAGAAAATTAAATAAAGTGACATTTTTTTTTGGCTGCAGAAAGAGACAAGATGCTATGATACTCTTTCCAGCAATTATAAATATTAATCTGAGTGAATTTGAGTCTGAAAACAATGCTCATGTCTACCTCTTCCATTAGATATTACAGCTCCTCCAAGGCAAAGATGGTGCCATCAATCCTTTGAAATCATAACCTTAAATGTCTGGCGCATGTAGGCACGCTAATGCTTCGTTCTTTGATGGAAGCATGGACATGCAGGCATGTTCAGAATTCATCACTTAAACATAAGTAGCTTGTTAAATTATTGGAAATGAGTTGAGTAAAATGCACTCTACACTGCATTGGACAATAATTAACTAAATTCTAAACACAGAGGACAGGTGTCCTGCCACAGGCCCAGAGCCAAAACAGAGGAGTCAGAAAATATCCTGAGGAACATCTAGGAGAGAGAAGATTGAAACAAAGTCATTAATTATGTAATACTACCTCAGGAATATCAGAACTATTTTATAGATCCATTTCCCAGTGTGTTAAATGGAGAACAAAATGTACTGTTTCCAAATATGACAAAAGAGACAATTAAGAGAAAGAACCACATCTGTTTATTATTCTTATATATTACTGTAGAATATGAAATCTAGAAAAATGCTTTCCAAATAATTAAATCTCAGTAATCATTTTCATAATACCTTATAGCAAGTTTCTTCACCTCATAATAATTTGATTGTTCATTATAGTAAGAACAAGATAACAAGTCATGGGTAACTTTTATAAAAGCCACTAACGTGTGTGTGATATGCATATTCATTTATTTATACATTCATCATTATTGTAGAAAAACTAGAAGATGCAGATAAGAAAAATGCCACTTAAAATTCTATTCTTGGGCTTCCCTGGTGGCGCAGTGGTTGAGAATCTGCCTGCCAATGCAGGGGACACGGGTTCGAGACCTGGTCTGGGAAGATCCCACATGCCGCGGAGCAACTAGGCCCATGAGCCACAATTACTGAGCTTGCGCGTCTGGAGCCTGTGCTTCGCAACAAGAGAGGCCGTGATAGTGAGAGGCCCGCGCACCGCGATTAAGAGGGGCCCCCACTTGCCGCAACTAGAGAAAGCCCTCGCACAGAAACGAAGACCCAACACAGCCATAAATAAATAAAATTTTTTAAAAAATTCTATTCTTGAAAGATGGCCACTGCTAAAATTTTATATTCTCCAATAGTGTTCCACACAAATATATTCTATATATACTATCCTATAACTTGCCTTTCCCTCCATTTATAAATATATCATGAATCGTCCTTTGTCAATAAAAATACCCATACTATTTGAAGAGTTAGTATTCCATTGTATGTATGTGACAATTTTACTCTTATTATTGAACATTTAGGCTTCCAAGTTATTAAAAAAATACTGTGATAACCATTTCATAGAAACATACACCTTTGTGTACTTATCCAATTAATCCCTCAGAAAATATTTCCAATATACTATGTCAAAGGGTATGAAGCTTTTTAAGGCTTTTGATACATATTACTCACTGTCCTCAGGAACACTTGTACTAATAACATACTCTCACAAGTTGTTATTTGAGAATGTTCCTTTCCCATATCCATGAAAATACGTATTATTCAATTTACACAGGCAAGTGAACAGTATCCTGCTGTCATTTTAATCAGCATTACTTTATTACCAATTTAACATTTATCTATGTTTGTTGGCCATTTTATTTTGGCTGTACAAGTCCTTGATCAATATTATCCATTGGTTGTGTCTTTTCCTTATGGGTTTCAGAACGTTCTTTGTGAATTAAGGGTATTAAATTTGTATGCATATTGTAGCTTACCGGTTTGCTTGCCTTTTAACTCTTTATGGTATTTTTGCCATACCAAACTTTAAAGACTTGGAAGAGAAGCAAGGGTGTGCCTCCATCCACTTTCCTCTTCTGCACTGCTATGTGCAGAACCAATGGTAACCAGTTGATCCTTGTTTTATTCCTATTATTTCCCCACTGCGTTGATGCTGGCTGTTTGAGACAGACAGTAAAATAGAAGGGGAAAAAAATGAAGGAAAAACATTTCCTTTTCATGATAAAAGCTAAATCTAAAGAACAAATCAGGAATCAATTTTTGGATTTTATCCACTGCTTTTTACATCCAAAGAGCCACTGACATGTTTTTTTTCTCTTTTGGTGCATTAATACTAAATATAATAAACCCTCAATTGTCATAGTGAATTATTCTCCTATACACAGCCCATAAAGTAGGACATTAAAAGTACAGATTGGGAAGTCAGACTACTGGAGTCTAAGTCTTGGCTCTGCTATTTATTAGCTGTATAACCCAGGACAAGTGACCTAATGTCCCTATGCCTTAATTGCCTCATGTATAGAATGGGAGCAGTAACAGTGTATCTGCCTCACAGGGCTACCGTGAGGATTAAATAGGATAATGTGCATGGTACCTGGCAAATAAAAAGCACCAACAGTAACTACTGTTCTCAGTAATATACTGTTGGATTAGACATTGACTTTACTTATGAATTTATCATGAATATTCCTAAATGAAATCAGTTCTTTGTTTTGGCAATCTATATTAATCTGGTACCTGGATTACACTATCTTGTAAAAACATTTCGGGAACTTTCCTTCTGTCTATATACTCTAGTAAAAAATTAATACTTTATAAAGATTAATATTTTCATAAAGTGCTTTCTATAATCAGTAAAGAAACCTATAAAATTTTCGAGTAGGAGGGAAGAATAGGCAGATGATGTAATGGGAGAGTAGTGACTAGATGAGCAGTTGTCCAGCTAGCCCCCTCTCTGCCATGGCCATGGGGGTCACAGGCCCTCTATACGAGGATGTTGAACTAACACCCAAAATGCCTCTCCCCTCTCTCTGACGCCTCTGAGCAGATGTTAGACGTGTACAACTACTTGGTGCCCACTTGTTTTAACTACAGCTATCCCGAAGGAGAACAAACCTCACAGTGTACTTCCTTTTTTATTATCACCATCCCCCCAATATTTTTACTTAAATGAACATCAAGTGTAACAGAATGGCAGAAAAGATTTTACTGGGAAAATACTGGATATTTTCTCCTATGAAGGCCAGGACTTAAGAGTTGAATATAGATATGAAAACCTCAAATTTTCAATGGTTACTGGTCAACTGTCCAGATTTACCAAAATTTTAATTTTCATCCCTGGGTTCACTCTTGTATCACATTAAAATCCTAGGTGGTCGTTCAGAGGACTTCTTCATACAGCAGAAATATTCTAAATACAGGATAAACAAAAGTAGCTAAGTTCTATCTCAAAAGAAAGTGCCATAATTTATCCAGATTTGGAAAAACAAGCTCTTGGGAAATTTTCACTACTGAGACAAATGTAAATGTACATACTTTGTTTAAATTATACCATATTCAATTAAATAGTACTGACACATGAGTAACCAATAAAGATTAGGTAACAATGACTGTTAAGCACTACCTTTTACAGAGCATTATGCGACGGATATGACACTTCATGTTTATTTCATCACCTAACACGCCCAATCACCCTATGAGGTAGGAATTTCTATACCTTTTAATATATTAGGAAATTGAAGCTCAAAAAGGTCAAGCCACTTGGCCAAGATACTGGGACTAGGATTATAATTTAAATTTCAAAACCCATACTTTGAATATCTGCAGTCAAATGAGTGACTGAAATTACATCCAGCCATGCAATTAAATGCAGGACTATTTGTTTCTCACTCTAATACTTACTGGGTGTAGCACTGACAATGGAAAGATACTTTTTAAATATACCATTTTAATGAATAATAACCATTCTGGAAAGCTGAAAAACAGAGTCTACAAAAAAGTTACTTCTAAGACTAAGAATCAAATTTGCCATCAAAATAACTACTATTTTATTATTTTATTGGATTATTTGCAGAGTCGTCATAGATAATTTCTAGATTAGACATGTTGACTTCAATCCATTTTTATTCAAGTTAAAAAAATAATAAAACACTTTTATTAAACACTTCTATTGAACATGTTTAGGTAAAATATCTCATTGAGTTTATAAACCCAAATATTAGTGACCGAGTAATAAAAATGAAAAAATTAGTCTATTTTCATGTTCCACATACAATAAAATGCAAAACAAGCATAATAGACATCTTATATGAATATTTGGGTTTCACAGAAAATATTAGAATGCTGACACAGGCATAAACAGTTATTCTTAAAAATGTCATCCTGTGATTACAAGCAGATTATATAATAGACTTTATGCTTATGTCTTATATTGTACTTCCAAAAATTATTTTAGATATAACCCTATTCTAAACATCAATTCAAAAATTTACCTTACTTTAGCTAAGGAGAAATGAAAATGTATATAACAGTTTGACACTAAAGCTGACTTTTCATATTTTGGACAGAGCAAATTTGAAAGAAACACTTCAACTGAAGCAACTTTAAAGGTAAAGGTTATGTTTTAGTAAAATGAAATCAGTAAGATTTACTTAGAAGACTGGAAAAAGTCCCCTTAATAACTATCTTTGTTTAAAAAAAAAAAAAAAGATTGTAACTATTCCCAGTTCTTTCTTTTAAACAAAAGATTGTCATCTAGGTGAGATGTTTAGAGTAGATATGCAATGTTTTCCTAGAAAAGAGACTTTTGTAATAGATCTCAAAGTAAAAAATAAATTTAATCCACCTTCGTTCAGGATTGAAGTCATACCTCAAATTAATCTAACAGATCTTAGTTTCACCAGGTAAAATTGCTAACGTGAAAGCTTCTAAAATTCTTGTTTAAGATATTTCTTTCTTCAAAATCTTTAAGATAATTTTTAGGCTTACTTTTTATTTTTCTATAAGTACAACTTCAACTATGAAATTCAGTTCAGTCCTCTGCATATGTCAGATGATGCTACAAATCTTTTGTATTTCTCTTCCAACTATCTAGCTGTGAAAAGGGAAAAAAAAAAAAAATTTGAAAATAAAGTCCCTAAATTTGCCGAAATATACTTAAAGAAACTTACATTAAAGGTGAAATTATCTCCAAAGTGACTCTGGTTTCCCCAACATCTCCCAGTCTATCTTAGAAAAAACAGGATATTCTGCAAGAAGGAATCCGACAGTAGGACATAGTGACGTAGATTATGCTGAATGGTTGGTCACATATAGACTTGTACAGACTTTGTATTCAGCCAAATGCTTCCAGATGATGAGCATAAGATGATAAATTAATAGGGACAGAAATCTTTGAAGACAAATAAGGACATTGGAAAGCAAAAGGTTGAAAAGGAAAATTTGATACGTTTCCTTGAAATGGTGCATATTTTTCTCCTCAGAAGAGAAAAAGTTGTAAGATACATTCTTAATTTTGACTTTTCTTTGGAAGACAATAAATGTCTGTGCCAAAAGATTTCTTATCTTAAAATGAAAGTGTATGAGAGAAGAGACTCCTTAAAAAAATATATATCAATCATACCTTGATAAATAATTCTCCAGTGTAGGGTAGGGGGCTTTCTAATTCTAAAAGTAAAAATCCACAATTTAAATTTAATCTGGAAGGAATCTAAGCATGAGTAAGCTTAAACTACTGTCTGAATCACTGAATTGGTCATATTATTCTATTTTAAAAGTGTACGGATTTTACTGAAAGATAACCAATTGCAACATAAAAAGTATGGTTTCAAGGTCTGTTCTTGGTCACTCCAGAAACTCCGTTTGCACAGTGTTCATAATTTCAACAAAACCCTAAAAAGTTCTTTCCAAAATGAATTTTTCCAACCTACTGAACAGAATTCATGCCCACACTCTGATGTTCATTTCAGCAGCATTTGTCTCTGTGAATTACATCAAAATCACTCAAACATCAAATTGGTGATTTGATAGAATGATTTATTTTCCCATTACAGGAAAGTCATGAGTGACTTGTTCTGAGGTATGTTTCTGAGCTATGAAGAACATCTATCAGAAAGCTCCACACTTGAAGGTTCCTCTTTAAGGGATAACATTTTATGGCTGGACAGTCTCTGCAGGTACCAGATTCCCTGTTGTATCCAACTGCATACATTTACACGTGCATGCAGACACAGGACACTCGGCATGATCCCTGAAAAATAGGTCAAGTCACAGTTAAACATCTAAATTACACATACATACATACATTTATATATATACCTATCAATATCTATAAGCAATTTTTCAAATGGCATTTGAAAATTACAGGAATTAAAACCCAAAGACAAAAAGCATTAAAAGCATTAAACTAGAAATGAGTGCCAACCTGAACATGGGGAGCAAGTTACTGAAAAATGAACAGCATTACTTTCTAAATATATAATAAGCTATCTCATTTACAGTTATGAATGTGACAGGGATGTGCTCAGAGTTTAAATTAAAGCCAATGTGACAAACTGAGTGTAAAAGTTATAGCACTGAAGAGTACAGGGCCACTGATACTACTCAAAGTAAAAGTTAAATATGGTCTTGAGTCTCCACTGTATGAAGTGCATACTTACTACATAACAAACTTATTTACGAGATAACTAATGTGGGAGTTTGACATGTATTCTATCATTGAATTCAGTTACATACTATATATTATATATGATAGGATATTCGGTCAGTCGTAAAAAACTAAATATATCCTTTCCTCAAGTAAAGTTAAATAATGCTTTTCAAATATTTAACCCATACATAATATTTAAACAATATCTTATACAAGTATTACTTTTATAGTTTAAGATTACATAGGCTAGTGATAGAAATGTTCACACCACCTTTGTTAACTTAAGTGACAGTATAAAAGAAATTCATCCTTTGGCTGTATAAACCTGAACTATTTAAAAGGCCATCTGCTTTATCTCCTCTAACTCCAAGCCTATTAAAGAAAGAATGGGGACTTCCCTGGTGGTGCAGGGGTTAAGAATCCGCCTGCTAATGCAGGGGACACAGGTTTGAGCCCTAATCCAGGAAGATCCCACATGCCGCGGAGCAACTAAGCCGTGCGCCACATCTACTGAGCCTGCGCTCTTGAGCTCGCGAGCCACAACTACTGAGCCCGTGTGCCACAACTACTGAAGCCTTCATGCCCTAGAGCCTGCACACTGCAACAAGAGAAGCCACTGCAATGAGAAGCCCCTGCACTGCAACGAAGAGTAGCCCCCGCTCGCTGCAACTAGAGAAAGCCCGCGCACAGCAACGAGACCCAATGCAGCTAAAAGAATTAATTAATTAAAAGAAGGAATGTGCTGATTACCTGAACCAACTAAGCATGTGTCCAGCATGCCCACCGTGTCTGCAATTGTGACACCATGTAAACCAGTTGTTAAACTGAGCTAATTTTTTGTCTTTGCTCAAGTCTACTTTTTCATCTGATTTGGAGCCTCCTATGGGTTAAAGACAGTGATCTTCATTAACTATATCATAATACTTTATTCAAAGTTTCTTAAAAGGTATTTCTAAAATTATGTCAAAATACAAATCACATATCATACTGAAACAGCAATTTTAATGCTAGAATCTAGTTTAGATTGAAAAATATACCAAATAACCAGTTTCCTTATATTTTTAATAGTCAATAATAAATGGAAAAACAGAAATTATCAAACCCACTTAGAAGCAATCTGAATGAACAATTTTAGAGAAACAATCAGTAGTTTAAAAAACTTCCCATAGGGGCTTCCCTGGTGGCGCAGTGGTTGAGAGTCCGCCTGCCGATGCAGGGGACACAGGTTCGTGCCCCGGTCCGGGAGGATCCCACGTGCCGCGGAGCGGCTGGGCCCGTGAGCCATGGCCGCTGAGCCTGCGCATCCGGAGCCTGTGCCCCGCAACGGGAGAGGCCACAACAGTGAGAGGCCCGCATACCGCAAAAAAAAAAAAAAAACTTCCCATAAAGAAAATACCAAGTCCAGTTTACAGGTGAGTTCTACCAAACACTGCAAGAACAGGTAATTTTCATCTACACAAACTTTTCCAAAGAATAGGAAAAAAGGGGCAATTTCCCAATGCACTTCATGAGGTGGGTACAGCTTTGCTAACAAAATCAGACAAAGCCAATATGAGAAAGATTATAGGCCAATCTTCCTCCTGAACAGACATAAAATCCTAAGTAAAACATTACCAAATAGTATGATTTAGCAATTCTACTTCTAGGAAAATGCACTGGAGAAACTTCTGTGTATGGTAAAAGGAGACATATGTATGAATGTTCATAGCAGCACTGTTCATAACAGTAAAAATCTGGAAACCAAGTGTCCATCAATAGTAGAATAGAAAAATTTGTGTAGTCATAAATGGAATACAAAGCAGTAATTAAAAAAAGGAATAAATGACCACTACATTAATCAGCATAATTGAAACTAAAAAATAGAAGAAAAAACCCCAACTCCAATGTTGAGCAAAAAAGGCTTGTTGAAGGACATATGTGTATGACTCATTTACATAGAATTTAAAACACAGATGACAGTAAACGTGTTAAAAAAACTATACAGACAAACAAGAGACGAAACTAACACACAATTTAGGACAGTAATGACCTTTGGGAAGAGCCCAAAGAGGTGGTATGAAGTAGGGAGAAACAATCCAAGGCACTAGTATAAACAATGCTATCTTAAAGCAGAGTAAAAGACTCACTGATGATTGATTTATCATTGTACACGATGTACACATATAGTACATTACTATACATTTGTTATTCACAAAAACTTGAAGAAAAATGTATTATTACACATGTACATTTACACATGTACATCTACACACAAATTTACATAACTTTTAGTGCTTGAAAAATGCTCATTCTATTAATTTTGGCCACCTTAATATGTTTTATTTTGTTCTAAAACAGCAAATCAAATTATTTTAAGATCATATATAATTAGAGATAAGAATAGAAAAATGAGTAAGTAAAAATATTAAGTTTAATTAAGCAATTGTGTACCTATTAAGACATAATGCTATGTTCAAAATTTCACCTGGGCCATTGCTGGTCACACTGTAATGACCGTAATTGTCTTGTAAACAATTATTTAAAATACCCATCTCTTTTTGCTAATGGTATGGAGATCAAAGGATGTGAAGGTGGTTCAAGAATTTAAGATGTACACACACTGAAATTCTTCCTAAAAGCTTCATAAAAACAATTAATAGTGAAGGAGAGAAAAAGAGAGAAGAGAAAAAGGAAATACAGACCTTTTAAATATAAGGTATTTTATACCTTTGTGTATAGTTCTCATTAGTAATTTTCACTTTGTTTTTGTAACTTCGAATACAAAGAGAAAACAGACTGAGTCCAGAACAAATTAATCCTTATGTTTCTGATGAAGCTGAAAATAACAGCTCTACCTCACTGCCATGTGAGAAGGCATTTTAAGATCAAATAGCTTTTAAATTTAAAAGATTTATAGTGAATTATGAAAAGTGCTATAGAATAGTTGAGGGTAACTAAAGTTTCACTTAGGCACTAACAACAACAATAATAATAAAAAAAAGAAGAGTAAGAAAGAAACGAATATATAATCTTAACTTTTAAAAATGTATCATACCTAGAAGTTAAGCTCTATAAGGACAGCGATTTTTATCTGTTTTGTTCACTGTAACATTTCTAGCACTTAGAAAAATAGCTACGAAACAAACACTGTTGAATAACGTTTATAATTTTTAATGCTAAATATTACTGTTTATAACATAAACATTATAATTATAAACTCAGTGAGACAGTTTCAATAGAGTTCCAATCCTGAAAGCACAAGTGACTGTAAAAATTTGTAACCCTCAGTTAAATAAGCTTATGGAAATTCTGGCCATTTGGATCACAAAGCATGATGGATGGATGCCATCTCTAATTGCAGGCAAAGCAACACAGAGGTTTGTATACCTAAATCTTTAAACTGCCATGAGCCAACATTTGATTCCTATCAGGTCCTATTTTATTCTGGAACTCAGATTTTTCTGATTTTACAGAATAAAAAAAGAAAATGCTTATTACTTTGTAATTAACTCAGCTCAGTAATGCCTTTAAAGATCAGATTCAGGCTCCCCTAATTTTCCTACACTGTTTCCTAGGCTCTGTCACACTGATGCACTTGGTAGTTCCCATACACTCCCTGTACTTATCAACTTCACTAATCTCTTTACCTTAGTTCATGCTTTGTACTCTTTGCCTACAACCTGGATAGGCTTCCCTAAAATCTTCACATATTTAAATCTATCAGACTTTAGAGGACCAACTTAAATGGCATCTTCTTTTTGAGGTTTTTCAGATATGCTTCAGATAGAAGCAATGTTACCCTCTTTCAAAATTCCTAACATTTTCTTTATATAATATCCCTTATTCACCTCAGAGAGCTAAATGCATTTCAGAATTTGGAATCTTTGGGGATGTTAGGAAAATAATGAGCAAATATTATATAACACCTGCAGGAAAAGTCTGAGGTACCATCTTGTAATTAAACACATTAGCATTTCTGCAGTGAAACATATGAATGTTCACAAGTAAACAAGAGAAATAAAAACTTTAATAACTTCACATCAATTCTGAACAGATTTTTTCTTTTGCCAAATGAGATTATTGTAAATTCATTTAAAAAAAATTTTTTGGCTTTTCAGATCTTTAGAGATTTTGGAATGACAGATAAAAGATTCTGGACTAGTATTTATTTTCTAGAACATATAATTTCTTATTTTACATTAGCTATCCATGCTCATTATACCATAAGCTCCACGAGGATCTTTGAGTCATCCTAGCACATCAGCCTTAACTTAGTGCATTAAACATGTACTCAAATCTATATAAAGAAATTATTTCTGAAGCAAATTTAGAAAAAAATTTTTGAAGCAAATATGAGAAAATGTTAAGACTTGATAAACCTGGGTGTTGAATATTCGTTAAATTAACAGTCTCTATAACAGAGAACTTAAAATGTTTTATGATTTAATTTTCTTCAAATTCCAGAAAATTGCTTTTATCTTTTCTTACCTATTTCAAAAATAGAAAAAACTGAAAAGCTAGTATCTAGCAAAAAGAAACAGCACTCTAGCCATTACAGCTTCCTGAGGCTTATGGTCCAAAAGACATATTAAGTTGAACTATTTCTATGCATCTCAGTTCACATAGAACTTATTTACACTATATTTTGCCTCCTTGTTCTTTCATTGTAGTAGATTTTTATTCCCAATTGTTATTTTCTATTTATTTTTATCAAGGATGTAAAAAAAGTGATCAACATGCAATGTTAAAAATGAAAAGCCTTGATTTAAAGCTTAAGTCAAAACTAACATGTGCATTTGAAAACATCACATATTGCATTTGTTAAAAAAAAGGCACTATGTTGAAAAATAACTTAATGATACTAGCAAATCTCTTTCACAGATGTTAATGTAACAATAAAACAGACTATTTACAAGAACCAGCTACAGAACAGAATTCCAGAATTTCACAACTAGAAGGGATCTCCCAGTCCAACACCTCATATGTAAGAGCACTAAAGTGACTCTCAAGGTCACCAACTAAATGTCACAGAGCCAGAACTACAACAGGCATTCTAATACCATACTCAGTTCTTTATTCCTTATTCATTTACCAGTATGCCAGATATTCAAATGTTTTTCATTAAATTTTTTGCTATACATCATTTTCAAGTTATATAAATAAATGAAATGTTTCTAGCCAGTAGGTACATTATATTCAATTATCTACTGTTCTCAAAAATTTTCTCTATATGTTTACTTTAAGCAGTAAACAATGTTAATATTTCTAACCATTAAAAAAGTATATATATTTACTAGGTAGCTGACAAATATAGCAGAAGCCAACACCAAAACTTAGAAGTAAAGGGATCTGACTTCTAGGTTAATACATTCTCTACATATTTTCACAGGTAGATTTTGAACATGAAATAAGAGAAAATGTCAAAGTGCTTTGAGACTATCAAAAATTCTTTATGCACACAAGGTATTTGTTACTAGATGGGGCCACAGTGACTTTTAAACATAAAATATGAGGGAGCTCCTCTTAGAAAAAGTGGTAAGAAAATGTTATAAGATTATTTAATATTTAAGCTCTTCTCACGAATGTTAAATTGGCAAGCATCTATGAGATTACCTGAGATATCATGGATATAGATTTTACTTTTTTTTTTTTTTTTTTTTTTTTTTAGACCGGGGCACGAACCCGTGTCCCCTGCATCGGCAGGCGGACTCTCAACCACTGCGCCACCAGGGAAGCCCTAGATTTTACTTTTAATGTACGGATTTCATAGAGAACACAAAAACCTTCAAGCCAGCAAAGTGGCTTGCTCTTAGAAATAATATAAACTCAAATTGGTATGTCTTTTATTTACAACATTAAATCAATTATGTAGAAACAATTTCAGCTCCAAAAAGTATACTGTAGAATTATGTCATACCAGGACAACTAGAAACAGGTGTTCCCATATTGATGAGGCAAAGTGCACATCGAGGAAGGGGTTTTCGACAGCCAGGGCAACTTGTGACTTTAGATTTTGTTGGTGAGCCACTGACACCATACTGACTAAAACCTCTGCCCTGATGGGGCACAGTTGAGCAGCTGTAGGAGATAGACTTTCCACAAAAATTGCAACTCACAAACACCTATAAAACAAATGAAAGGAGAAATAAATATAATGCAAACTTTATGAATAAAATAAATATAAAATAATCAAAGTTTGATCCTAACAAATTACTTTTAAATAATTTTTAAATTTTATTGTGTATTATAAAATAATTTATCTGCTAGGTTGATGAGCTCTATTTAAGACTTCCACTTAGCAGTTACATTATTTGAATACTTCTTCTCTGTTACCTTTGTTTAGTTATATTCTTCCTAACATCACTGTGATCTACAGAAAAAAATAACAAGGACTTTAGAGTTCACCCTGGGACATTACAAAATATCCCATTATGACTTTTGACACAAAGTTCAATGATATTATCTCCTAAACAAAATTTTCTTGTAAATAAAACTCTCATTTCCTAAGATAAAAAGGAGTTAAGGATCCTATAATAGCTAAAACTTTAGAATAATAGCAATATAAACAGTTCATTACGCCTTTATATTAAACTCCTAGACTCTTGAACACTTATGATATAGATTAGTAACAAATATTATCATGTAATGCTATTTGATTAATACTCAGGTTGTTTTAATACAAACAGTAATTTCTCAAATTTCTAAAATAAGAAAATAGCACCATCCAGTGCTCACATGGAGCATATACCTGATATTTAACGTCTGAACTCAGACACAGTAATTTCACGTCAAGTGCTTTACGTAATAATTGATCTCACGTTGCTTTTTTTGTGTGTGTGGTACGCGGGCCTCTCACTGCCGTGGCCTCTCTCATTGCGGAGCACAGGCTCTGGACACACAGGCTCAGTGGCCATGGCTCACGGGCCCAGCTGCTCCGCGGCATGTGGGATCTTCCCGGACCAGGGCACGAACCCGTGTCCCCTGCATGGGCAGGCGGACTCTCAACAACTGTGCCACCAGGGAAGCCCACATTGCTTTTTTTTAATTGAAGTATAGTTGATTTACAATATTGTGTTAGTTTCAGGTGTACAGCAAAGTTATTCAGTTATATATATATTCTTTTTCAGATTCCTTTCCATTATAGATTATAACAAAACAGTGAATATATTCCCTATGCTATACAGTAAATCCTTGTTGTTTATTTTATATACAGTGCTGATCTCATGTTTTTTTAAACTACTGCTTAAAGAAAAATAAATTTCTATGTCTAATTAGACATATAGATATATATATATACTGTTAAAGAAACAAGTCCTGCCTTATTACATATAACAGTGAAGAAAGTGTCAATATGTAAGTGGAATGTGTAAGAACATACAGTAGTTTAGATTCTGAAAGATCTTGGAATGTATTAGAAATCCTTGGACAACCCTAGGACTGATTTAGGTTTGCCTAAGATCCTCTAGACCTGCTGTGGTTTGCTCTGTGTCAGACTAAAGCTCAAGTCACTGAGATGATTGTTAGGAAGTGGCACGATCGAAAAAACAGGAAGATTAAGGACAAAGTGCACTCTGGGATAGATAAAGACATGGGAACTCAACATGAGCAAAAGAATGAGTATACTGATAACAATTTATTAAATTGAACCCTCAATTTATCCTATACAACATGCTGTAAATAAACACTTCTATTTTTTGGCTGGGCTATTAGGTACATGTTACAATTTGATTCTCTCCAAAACAATGTACTTACCTGTGCTAAAGGCTTAGAACTGGGATCCAACTTACTCCTGTGAATATCAAATTCAGCTCGTTTGTGCCAAAACCTCCAGGCATCTAATAAATTTCTATAATTCTCAATCCAGTACTGAACTCTTTCATCTTTAAGAACATCTAAGGGAGAACCCTAAAAAGAAAACATGAATTATTTCAGTTTTGAAAATTTTCCTGGGTAAGCCTGAAGATTCTAGGCAACATGCGAGTATGCATCACATGGGAAGAAACAGGCCTCTTTTTTTGCCAAAAGCTGGCTCCTAATGAGAATACAGATAAAATAACTGATGGAAGCTTCATTAATTTACTTTAAGTTGGCCTCTACCAACGACATAAATATGCACTGTATATACCATTATATCCTGCCAGGGAAATGTAATTTTCTACCTCTTATTTAGGTGTAAAGACCTAAGAGCAATCAATTCACCTTCCTAGTTGAATGCAGTAAAAAAAGACGCAAATCTTTTTTGTCCCAACAATTAAAACCTCTAGGTTCACAAAATATATTTACTATCTCATCTAAATACACACCAAAATTGCTCAATCATATTTAAAAATAATACTGAGCCTGGTCCTTCATATCTAGCAATGTATTGTGGATTAAGATGCTATTTTTGTATACCTATTTATCTAAAAGTTAAAAATGCCTATTCTCTCCCTCACCTTCAATTAAAATATATATTTATCACCTTCAAATTTAAAAAAAAAAAAAGAAGAAAGAAAGAAAAAAACCAAAACTGAATCAAAAATGTTTAGTTCTTTTGCCCCTAGGCCACAGTGAAAAGGAACAATTCCTTTTCCTTAAATTTACTTTAGATTCCTTCTCATTAAGAACTTCAATTTTTTTGCCACTAAGACTTTTCCTAGAGCTGTATTTTCCCTGGCAGCTGTGACATTCCACATTTCACCTACACTTGCTTTGGGTTTTCGCAGAATGCTTTTAGCTCTGTTGAGGATATTGTCCTTATCTTAACATGATGAAGAAAGCAGAGAAAGCCTCTACCTCCAATGATGCTACGGCCATTAATTTAAAGCCAAGTTTTTCCAGTTCTGTTTGGAGGCCACAGAGAAAGTAAAATGTCAGAGGCAACTTAGCATGCATCTTATGGAAAAAGGGAAGAAACCTGTAACAGCTAATAAAGACAATCTACCTTTAGACATTCCATCAAAATAGAAGCATATCTTTCACCCAGTAATTAAGTATTAATTTCAATTACTAGAGTTAAATTTAGCTAAAAGAACATGTGAAAAAACTCACAGTTGACAACTTCATTTCTTAAAAAATAAACATCTACTACAGTCCTAATTATGACCAACTAGGCAGAACTAAGTACTAAAGTATAATACAATCCCTGATTTAAAAAGAAAATCCACAGAAAAATCAGAAATCTTCATACCCCACTCTTTCCCCTTCCACGGCAGTGAGGATAAACTAAGAAATAATCTGGTCAATATTTGGTAAGTCTTCTCTAGAACCGCCCCAATAAAACTTAAAATCAAGGTCTGAAAAAGTCTACAGAGAAAACAGTTCAGAGATTAAGTCTGACCAAATTAAAATTAGAAGAGCTTGGGAAATGCCATGGGCTTCCCACAGTAACAAAATGTAAGACCTAAGTGATCAGCAAGTAACTAAACTTCCAAAAGAATTAACCAACATTCTTCAGAAAAAAAGGAAAAGAACCTAGATGTCTATAATATACTGCAAACAATGGCCAGCATTCAATAAAAAATCACTAGACATATAAAGAAACAGGTAAATGTGTTTCAAAGTAAAGGAAAAAGGCAGTCAATAGAACTAAACCTTAAATAGCCCTTATGTTAGAGTAAGTAAAGATCTAAATGCAGCTATTATTCAGACTTAGTGGAAAATAGTGTTTTAATTAGTAAACAGATAGGGCTCTGAGCTGAAAAATATAAACTATAAAAAAATGGAGACTCTGGAACTAAAAAGTACAATAACTGAAATTAAGAATTCCCTGGAAAACCTAACATCAGATAGAAGGTGCCAGAATAACCAATTAACAAATCAAAAGAATTTATCCAATTTGAAGAACAGAAGAAAAAAGGAAAATAAACAGAGCCTCAGATATCTGTGGGACAATATCAAATGGTTTAATATACGTGCAATAATAGTCCAAGAAGGGGAATGAGATTGGGGCAGAAAAAAATATTTAGAGAAATAATGCTTGAAGACTTCCCAAATCTGATGAAAAACACTGACTTGCAGATCCAAGAACCTCAGTGAATCACAAGCAGGATAAAAAGAACCACAACTACGCTTCAAGGGTTAAACTGCTAAAAATCAAAAGAAAATCTTGAAAGCAGCCCAAGGAAAAATGAAGCATTACATGGGGAAAACAAGGATAGTAATATGTGACTTCTCATCAGAAACAATGGAGGCCAGAGCACTGTGAAACAACGTCCTTGATATGCTGAAAGAAAATGAGCGAAATAGACATTTTCAATTAAAAGTAGGCTGAGAGAATCCGTCCCCAGTAAATGTGAACTATAAGAAATGCTAAAGAGAAAGACCAAAGGGAAACAATATGAGATGGAATTTGAGTCTCTGGTAAGGAATAAACAGTACCAGGCATGGTAAATAATACATATAAAAGCCCATGTTTTCATTCTTCACATAATTTACATAAAAGACAACTGACTGTTCAAAGCAAAAATAACAACACTAAGTTGGAGTTTATAATGGATGTAGAAGCAAAATACAAGACAACAGGACAAAGGAGGGGGATTTGTAAACGGAATTACACTGTTGTAACATGAAATATGAAGCAAAAAGCGGAAAGTGTCAGGTGTGAGGTAAGAAAGAGAAAAGGTGAAGTAGGAAGCATGATGTATCAGGTGTGGAATGTAAAGTAAGAGGAGGTAAAATGTTGACTGATGAGTTAAGGATGTGTATTGTTAGACCTATAGCAACTACTCAAAAGAAGAAGATAATGAAAAGGGGTATAGCTAAAAAGCTAACAGATAAAGTGAAATACTAAAATATTCAATTAGCCCAAAAGAAGGCAGGAAAGGAACAGAAAAACAAAAGGAAGAAGAAAAAGCAAAACAGAAAACTAGGAGCAAGATGATAGACTAAATCTTGACCATATAAATATAAATGGAGGGAACTTCTCAATTCAAAGGCAGCTGATCATCAGACTAGATTTTTTTTTAAAGCAAGATTCAATTACACACCATATATTTTTTTTTTTTTTTTTTTTTGCGGTACGCAGGCCTCTCAGCGCTATGGCCTCTCCCGTTGCGGAGCACAGGCTCCGGATGCGCAGGCCCAGCGGCCATGGCTCACGGAACCAGCCGCTCCACGGCATGTGGGATCTTCCCAGACCGGGGCACAAACCCGTGTCCCTGCATCAGCAGACAGACTCTCAACCACTGCGCCACCAGGGAAGCCCTACACACCGCATTTTAAATGTATTTTATAAACCTTGTTAAGAGGTTACCAACCATTTGCATTCCATAGCCATATATCTACAGCTTGGTTTAACAAATGTGAACTCATTTCAGTAAGAAAACAATGATACCTTATGCTATAGAAGGACACCTTTTCTTCCATGGTCAGTGGCCTGTTACCTTAGGGTAAGTTTACATTGTGGTTTGTGGGCCAATCAATATCTACTTTTGTTCATAAGAAGGTAGGGTGGCGGAAGGGGGCATTTTACTTTGCTTAGCCAGTATGCAGCATGCTATCATATTGTATAAAAGGATAAGGACAGAAAAGAGAACACTAAGAAGGATAAGATTAGCTGGAGGGCCACAGGAAATCTCAGGAAAAAGCTCTAAAATGTCACATTTCCAACAAAAGCAAAGTAGTAGGGAATCTTTGCCAGGAATCCATTTTTAACCACTGGACAGTAAAAACTGAGAGAAAATAGATGATCAATTATAGCAAATCATGCCCATTTAATAAATAAGGAAATGAGATAATAAAAGGGAATAATGAGAATTAAGACAGCTGTGTGCAACTTGCCTTCTGTATTTCAAGAAAAATGTATAGTAATTCAGATCAGGGAAAGGCAATCTCTTTGTAGAAGGTGTTGTTCTGTCAACAACTGGAGAAAACGAAGAGACGTGTCTCTGCTCCATTTGAGCTTTACATAAATTCAAGACTGACACTTCTCAAAGTGAAAGGAAAACCCAGATAACCCAATGCAGGAGGCTTAGGGACGTAAGGTAAGGCAGAAGTCCTGTAGATCAAGTGATTTAAAGCTAAACGTCTTCTAAAGATCGTCAGCAAGCAACAGGGCATATCCATTCAGTGAGGGAAGAAAATACAGAAGGCTAAGCATTTTTTTTCTCCTTAAAATATTGCTGCCACCAGGTTGCGCTAACCTGTAACATGCAGTAACTTGCTGTTTGTACATCTCCAGTTCGGTCAACATAACTCTCCATTAAGTCCACTCCATCTTTAGTAAGGCCTGTAAGCAGTATTCCTTCCAAATTTCCAGCCTCTTTCATTTCATTGGTCAACTTTTCGATGTACCTATTTAACTGGAAAATTCAAAGTGATTTTTCTAAAGCAATCCATTTGACTATTTGTATTTTCTGCTTCATAAGTTCTACATTTGAAACAATTTTACTCTTAAGGGAAAACAGTTTAAAACAAAAGCCCGTGTAAAAATCTAGATATGGTGATCTCTAAGAAGTCTGCATCTATTATAAATTACAATACAGCATTCATGATCATTTAAAGTATTTTTTTTAAAAGGCATGGTATTTACTATATTTTGATAATTGTTCTATAAAAGATCCACAGAGGGTTTACTATTTTAAATTTAAAGAGAACTGTCCTTATTATTTTGCAAAGTTATTGATGTCTATTATACAGTACAAGTAATAAAGTCACAGAATCTGAGTTGGAAGGGAACTTCAAGATTACCAACAATAACCATTTCTTGTATTATATATAGGATGGATAAACATTAAGGTCCTACTGTATAGCACAGGGAACTATATTCAATATCCTCCTGTGATAAACCATAATGGAAAACAATATGAAAAGGAATACATATAGGTAAAACTGAGTCACTTTGCTGTATAGCAGAAATTAACGCAACACTGTAAAACAACAATACTTCAATAAAACTTAAAAAAAAAGACCTTGCAAATCTCTTGGGATTTTGATCTGTAAAGCTCATGGGTCCTTTACAATCTTATCCTAAACAAACAAACACAAAAACAAACCATTTCTTATAAGGTCTTGCCTGACTTTATCCTACCCCAAACTCTAGCCAAGATGGCTTTATGTTCCCCAGCACTTTCTCATTATTGTAGTACTCAGCACAACATATTACCAGTTGCTTATGCGCATTTCTCTCTCACTATCTACATAGCATATTCATGTACTAGCTGTTTATTGTATTAAAAAATAAAGGAATCCTTTGATAGCATCACTAAGAGGTGAGTTTAACATCTACTGATTAATCTCACTCACCACTGCAGAAATAAACTAAAATATTAAGTCAGCATTTTTTTAAGTATAGTTGGTTTACAATGTTTTTAGTTTCAGGTGTACAGCAAAGTGTTTCAGTTATACACATATATATCTATCCTTTTTCAGATTATTTTCCCTTATAAATTATTACAAGATATTGAGTATAGTTCCCTGTGCTATACAGTAGGTCCTTGTTAAATCAGCATTCTTCAGTAAGTAAACTTAGGTATGATACATGTTTATAATAGCTCAATCTAATAAGAAATTATTACCTCACTTTTTAGAAGAATTTACTTATAAACCTCACAGATATATATTTATACATAAAGATTAGTTTCTTAATCCAGTGACAATAAATATATATGTATTTTTTTTTTGCAGTACACAGGCCTCTCACTATTGTGGCCTCTCCCGTTGCGGAGCACAGGCTCTGGACACACAGGCTCAGCGGCCATGGCTCAACGGGCCCAGCCGCTCCGCGGCATGTGGGATCTTCCCGGACCGGGGCACGAACCCGTGTCCCCTGCATCGGCAGGCGGACTCCCAACCACTGCGCCGCCAGGAAAGCCTGACAGTAAATATTAATCATTTTAAATATGGAATTAAATCAGTTCTTACCTGACTATCACTAAGAAATTTACAAGCAAATGCCACTCTGTCACGTACCGCAACTTTGTTTTCATACTGAAAAGAAGAGAAAAAGCAAGGAGTTACTTTCGGGTGCTATGAGTTATAAATTTTTGCAGACTAGGTATTTTATACCTAATATATATTTTGATTTTCAAATGTATTAATAGGTTACTGTGTATATACTGGCAGAGCCACTGATCACCTAAGATGTTTTTCTTAATGTAACTCTCAGGAAACTCAGTGCTAAGGTTATTGTCCATAGAAAGTAAAGATTTACCTCTTAAACTGACCAGGTTTAGCTTAAAACAATTCCAGTTCTGTCTTATATAACTTTAACATAAAACAGAAGCAATGGTGAACAGTTTATCAAATTTAAGATGCCATGTAGTCCTTTCATCATATAAATTAATTTTAGTGAAACTGAGGAAATCTTTCCTTGGCTTCTAAGTTAATCAACAAGTCTAGGAAATCTATGAATGACCAGTAAATATACCAGCTCAGGATTTAGAAAGAATATCAATACATGTTTCTAAACACAAAATTTTAAAACATACTTTATAAGTAAATAGACACACTTTTGTGGCTATTGTAAAATACTCTTATATAGGTGGTTTGTGGCAAAATAAGAGGCATTATGATAAATTCTTAAATTTTTGTATACTTGCCAATAATGTAAAATACTATTTTGAAAAGTGTTTACTATAAATATAGAAAGATACAATTAATTTTGTGATAAGTAAAAAATAGTTTAAGGGTGGATAAAGGATCCTATTTCCACTGAAGTCTTCCATGAAATATAGTTTTCCTCCTTTAAATGTAAGTTCACTTCAGTTGATACCTTAGTGTGTTTTCTCAATTATAAAATATGGTTCTGCCCTAAAAAGGGGATATATTTCATACAAATTAGATTTAACTCTTAGACTATGTTGCATGTATTACAATTTTGATCTGGAAAGAGTTATAAATATTCTCTGTCCCATTTTACAGCTGAAAAAACTAAAACCCCAAAAAGTTAACTGACCAGCTAAGGTAACTGTGGCAGAGCAAGGACTCAGACCTTTACCTTCTGATTTCCCAATTCAAAACTTTTCACTAGATTACTATAACTTAACGATTTTTTAAAAAGAACAATGATAATTATCATTACTTACATATAAAGTATAATCAGGGACACTCCTGAAACAGCTTGGAAATATCAATATAAACTTCCTGCTCAAGATATGATATCCCTTACTTATTTAGGTTGTAAGAAAAGAAGGTAGTTTTAATAGGTCACTTAATTGAAAATACAGAAGTTTAACATTTAGACAATATACTTCTCTATCAATTTAAAATCTGAACAATCCATTTCTTTTTCTAGTCTTCATTGTCCTCTACCACTTCCTAAAAGTATCATTTTTTTTCTTCAAGATGCAACATTTAAAGTCTTCTGTTTAACAACAAAGAGTAATAATTGTAAAAACAAAACAAAAAAACCCCAACACGCTCTTGGATATTAATTTGAAGTGGTTAGAAAGGTTCAATAGTAATTCGTTAAAAGTAATGAACAAAACACATAAAGAATTGTCAAAATGGACACTAACAACATTTATTAACATATTCATTTATCTCAATAGAATACATGTTTTTATAAATTCTTTGGAACTGACATTTAAATCAATTATCAATGTGTATTTTATAATATTGGGTTGGCCAAAAAGTTCCCTCAGTTTTTAAGTAAAAGTTGACACATTTTTCATTTTCACCAAGAACTTTATTGAACAATATATTCACCATTTTGTTCTACTACCTTCTGCCATTTTTCAGGCAACTTCATAATTCCATCTTCCCAAAATTTTTTATCTTTTTGAACTAAGAACTGTTCCAGGTGCCTATTACAGTCACAATACAATCTAACAAAATTGTTTTCAATGAAGTTAAAAGTGCTACTAGAGCCATCTTACAGAAAAAAATGAACAAACTTTTTAGCCAACCCAATAAATGCTACAATTGCAAAAAAAATAGAAATACATTTTGCCTTAGAAGGTTCTTCTCAGTGCTAGAAAGAAGCCCAACAAATGCCAAGAAAGTTGTGGGACTAAGGTGAAGCTTAAAACCCAATAACTAAAACTGATAAGCAACCCTCACTTCTTTCTTTCTGCACTTTGTGATAAAGAACCTATTTGGTGATGTGTTCATAAGTGATTAAAGCAGGAGAGAGAGAGAAAAAAAAAAAAAACAGCAATGAAAAGACCAAATAGTGAAAAAATAAAATAGTCCACGGTAAGTAGTGTGATCATATAATTTATCCTCCAATCTGGTACGTGTCTGTGAATGACAAATACTAACTCAGACAAGATACATGGTTATCCTGACCATAACTGATCATGTATTGATTTACTTAAGAAAAAAGCCAAAAACAAAAGCACCATACACACATTTAAAAGATTATATTTCAATATAATATGCATGTTTCTATAGTTGTAGAGTTCTAGAGCTCAGTTCCTAAGCTAAAGGATAAAATCTTATTCCTCCAATGTCCGTAAATTGTATCATTAAAACCATTAAAAAAAAAAATCAAGTTCAGTTTGCTATCGGCTAACTCCAAATGTTTAAGATACCTTATTTTAAACAATATAAAATGCATTGAAATATGACATTATTTTATGCAACTGACATTTGAAAATTTTAACAAAATTAGATTAAAAACTCCTATCTTAAAAAGAGAGTCTCATGAAACAGAAATTAGCTTACCAATACTCCATCATAAGATCCTGTTTCACTTGTCAGAAATGCAAACATGACACACAGATACGGGTTGTTTAACTGTAATCGTAAAGTGCTGCACATTTCTCTCCAAAGTGAGTTCTTCTCATCTGTATAACCCGATAAAGCCATTGCTACCACATTAAGATTCAGATCACCTGCGTATTAAAAAGAGACAGCTAATCAAAGTAATCAAAAGCTTAATGTCTCCTAGTTCTTCAACCATAACAAATAAAGATCAGAGGGTGAATTTGCCCCCCAGAAAAATAAGCCCATTAGAATAAGGGTTTTGACATAGACTAGAATATCTGGCAAGAACCACAAACAAAAATTTCCATTTCTATAAAACTTCTACCCATATTGCAAATCCTGTGCAGGACAAGCACATCTTTTAATTCTCAAGTTTTCATCCCAGACAGATTCCTACACAGTATGTTAGCTTAGGACCTAAATGAAGAGTAGTGAAGCAATACTATCAGAATCATTGCCAACTTCATCAACAAGTTAATTTATGTGGAGATGTTTCGAAGTGTTGATAGTAAATATTATTGTATCTCAGGACTACAATTTTCAAAATCATTTGTTTTCCTATTTCTACATATATAATGCTCATGCTTATGTATATGTTTTATCAGCAAAGTACTGAAAGGCCAATATTTCAGCATTCTTATTATAGTATTATACTTTTAATTTTTCTAGGACCAAATTAACTATTATTATAGTATTATACTTTTAATTTTTCTAGGACAAAATTAACTATCAGAATGATCACAGAACTGTATTTAGACATATTTGCAACAAAGCATTTGTTACCAATAGTCTTTTAAACATTTGTTCTTAGCAGTTTATACAGCTGCTGATGAGCTGCTAGCCTGGCAGTCAGCCCTACGGCTGCCTAACCATCTAACATTAAGTTTACCTTCAAAAGAGAAAATTAAATTCATCTTTAGCTTTTACTCTTAAGTGTTTTCTACATTTATTATAGCAACTTTATTAGGTTTCTTGATCCTAATCATTTACTCTTTTTTTCCAAATAAAACAGCATTTCCCACTTTATGTTCTTAATAGCCTGTTCCTCATTTCTATGAACATTTTCCCCAAGTTATTTTGTGCCTGCTTCCTGTGCTTACTCTGTTAAAGTCTTTTTTCTTTCTTCCCTTCTTTCTCCCCCCCCCATCTCCCTCTCCCTCTCTCTTTCTTTCCTTCCTTCCTTTCCTTCTCTCTCTCTCTCCCTCTCTCTCCCTCCTTCCCTTCTTTCATTTTTTTAACATCTTTATTGGAGTATAATTGCTTTACAATGGTGTGTTAGTTTCTGCTTTATAACAAAGTGAATCAGCTATACATATACATATATCCCCATTTCTCCTCCGTCTTGCATCTCTCTGCCACCCTCCCTATCCCACCCTCTAGGTGGTCTGAAAGCACCGAGCTGATCTCCCTGTGCTATGTGGCTGCTTCCCACTAGCTATCTATTTTACATTTGGTAGTATATATATGTCCATGCCACTCTCTCACTTCGTCCCCAGCTTACCCTTCCCCCTCCCCATGTCCTTAACTCCATTCTCTATGCCTGCGTCTTTATTCCTATCCTGCCCCTAGGTTCTTCAGAACCTTTTTTTTTGTTTTAGATTCCAAATATATGTGTTAGCATACGGTATTTGTTTTACTCTTTCTGACTTTAACATTAAGAAACAACAACAACAAAGGAATATCTTCTTTGAATCCTGCTTAGAACAATTTATCTCCAAATGGAAAGGAATATTTGATTCACAGAAATCTTTTCTCCAGTCCTCAACCAGGTTATTCAAATCACTGAAAAGATACTTTCCCCCTATTGTTAGTATGGGTGTTTAAATCTAACACCAAATTTTCCAGGTACACAAGACAAGGATTATCATGCTCTAAGGTCATAGTAAAATTAGAATTAGAAATGGCTTTAAATATCAATTCTTTTTCCATCACAACATATCTTCTACTGCACTCTCAAATGGGGAAGACTTATGCTAGAGCAAAACTGAAGGAAAAGAGGGCAATCTGGGCAAAACATTAGCTTTTTCAACTTTTAGACTGCAAGTAAATATATTACAGTTAATTTCAGGTGTTTTTCCTATGGTACCACAGAACTGTAATAGCTTCAAAATGGACCAGCAAATAAAAATTAAGTATTCTGAATACTCATAAATAATTTGGCCAGGTGTATTAAAAACTGATAGGTATATATACATCTTGAAGTGAAATATTCCCAGTAAGAAAAAAACTGAATTCCTGGATTAAGATTTATTTCTCTGAGTTTTCTCTTGCAAAATGTCAGGGTGAAAACTTTATCACATATCTTTGTTTCTTCTTTTTCAAAAAAATATTAAATGGAAACTATGTTCAAATCAGCAGACTCAAGTAGAAACACTTTTGCATATCAAAGTATGATTTTAATAAGAATCTATGTTAGTCTAACTAAAAGTGTCATTCAGTTTCCTAAAAGTCAACCAAAAACCATACAAAAAATAAAGCATAAACTAAAATACACTCAAATGCTTGCCATAAAAATGCCTGCCAACTAAAGTAGTCCTAATCTCCAAGAAAATACATTTTTTAAATGTATGTGAAATATCTTCAAGGAAAAAACACTGAAATGAACACACTTGAGTATTCCTTATAATATTAAGAAGACAATTAAGACATTTCCTTTTTCAATAAACAAAAGGGATGGACTAAACATTTACTTTAATAGACACAGTTCTGTGCTAATTTCTCTTTCAAAAAAGTTTACCAAAAATATTGATTAGAGTTTTAACAATTATCAGCATCTTTTCTTTCAAGGATTCTATGAATGGCAAATATCTTATTATATAAACTAATACCTTTTTCTGAAGATGCCCCTTCATTCAGGATCTGGATTGCTCGTCGAATATCCAAGTTGAACAATGCCACAGCGGCAGCTCTCTCCCATTCCCCTTCTTGTACAAGGGAGTTCAAAAATGGCCCCACGTCGACATCCGTTCCTTTCTTTATCCACCCACAAAGCTGTAGAGCTAAGATTCTCTCTTCATTTAAATTCTGAATATCAGTTTGCTTATCCAACCCACTCCAATTATGTCTGCTGCTTTCTACCATTCCTAAAAAGAAAAACACTTTTATATTATTGTTTATTAGTTTTTGAAATGTGTTTGGAAAATAAGTCAGTTTTACATAGGACTATTTCAACATTAGATTTTAAATATTCAACTTCTCAACCACAATTTCATGATAGCATAAGTATAAGACATGCCACAAACAAAACACATTTTACATGTTGCTAAGTACAAACTTCCCCGAGTTACCAGAAAGAGCTGTGGGACTAACAGTCAATGCTTGATGGGCTATGCTGAGTCACTGCTTCAGAGCAGCCTCCCTGACCACCTAATCTAAAATAGGGTGTCACCTGTATTATCTAACTAACCATTGGTTCCTCTATGTCCTTTAGCACTAACATAAGCTCCCATATTTTAGTTAATTTATTTTCAGTCTTATCTCTTCTCCTACTAGAACATAAGCTCCTACTAGAACATACGCTCCAAAAGGGCTGGCATCTTTTCTTTTTATATTTGAAAGGTACCCCCAGTGTCTGAGATTCGATACTCACACTCTCTCCCTCCCCCTTCTGCCACTCTGTATGAATATATACATCTATATGAAAAAAAATGAGATCAAAAACATCAAAGTACTTTGAAATGTTAAGTACTAAGCTAAAATACAACAGGAATTATTTGAAGGTTCTCCCCACTTACTAAACCAGGAGACTTTATGGCCTCATTTTCTTTTCACAAGGAATTTAAATAATTCTTGTAACATTACTTAGATTGCAATCAAGGCAGCTGATCCTAACGGGGGGATAATTTCACGTAAAATGATACTTGGTGCCAAATTAAGGTAAAAGAAAGATGAAACTTAAGGACTCTATTAATTGCAACTCAAATTCTTAAAAGTTCTAGAAAGTTTTACCATCAAAATTGTCATTATCTGTTCTTATTTTAACAAAAAGGATTTTCAGAATAAACTGAATTAGGAATTAGGAAGCAAGAATGTCCAACATTACAAATGTCTTTTACACTTGTAATTTACAGCATCCTACATTTATATAGTTACATATAATACAGTAATTATACATTTGTAGGGACTTCCCTGGTGGCGCAGTGGTTTAGAATCTGCCTGCCAGTGCAGGGGACACGGGCTCACTCCATGGTCCGGAAAGATCCCACGTGCCACAGAGCAACTAAGCCCGTGCACCACAACTACTGAGCCTGCGCTCTAGAGCCCACGAGCCACAGTCACTGAAGCCCACATACCTAGAGCCCGTGCTCCGCAACAAGAGAAGCCATCACAATGAGAAACTCGAACACTGCAACAAAGAGTAGGCCCCACTCCCTGCAACTAGAGAAAGCCCACACACAGCAACGAAGACCCAAGGCAGACAAAAAAGAAAAAAGAAAAAATAAAGAGAATACCTGCACATCAAAAAGAGGAACCGTGCTGCTCTATATGCAGCCATGAGGGAAGTCAGTGAAGACAAAATCACTTATAGCTTATGAAAGTGAGATTTTAAGAACTCTGAGAAAACTTAGAATTAAATGATAAAGTTAATAAAACACGTTAAAAATTAAAGAAGACTTTTTATTCTGAATAACAAATTTAAACTGTTTAAATAGTATGTAGTCATTAAATTTCATGTAGAACAAGCTGCAGATGTAGTATAAGGTATTTACTTTCTTATCTCCCGTATAAATTTTGGATTCAGTACTGATGATGTTATATAATTAACAGTAAAAATTTAAGCAGGTGAACAAAAAGCAATTTCTTTGTTAAACAATTCCTCACAGCTTAATAATTTCTAGTTTCTTAGAGTTTTTATTTTCTAGAATTGCGTCATGGAATAGAGATCAGTGTGTATGAATCCAAAGAGTTCAGTGCTAGGAGGTGGAAAAGTATCCTGCAAGTGCATGGATATTGCGTCACATTATTGTGGCTGCTCAGAGACCTTCCCACTGCTTAATAACTATGCTACAAGAAATTCAGGTTATCAAATAAGCAATGTGATATTATTGTGGGTTTTTAAGTACATAGTCATATTATGATTTTTAGTATGCATGAATTTTTAAATATGATTAATTTAAATCTATTTATACACATTATGTAATACTAAAGTGACAAGATTGTATCCCCAAAATTTGAGACTACTCTATATATAAATAATAAAATCAATGTTTTATGATGGTTGTGAGGGAAACAAGTGAAACAAGTTCACTTAAACGTTAAAAAACATTTAAAATATTTTTTTGTTTCAAATACTACATCAAGCAAACACTATGCTACTTGTAGTTATAAGTTTGTTGCATTTTTACATCTATATAATAACAGAGCAGTAATTTTATCCAGTGTTTATAAGAACATTTTTGTTCTTAAAAACCTAAATCCCAGCAATTCTGCCCGTTAAAGTAATTCTTCTTAACAGACATGCTTTCTAGATCAGTTTACCATTTAAGTATGAAAAATATTTTCATCATGTTGGATGGAAAGCTGACCAACATTATATAATTTTCTGCCATCTTAAAAAGAAGGAATTATACCCACTGACAACCCTGTGACCCTGCTCCACAAGACGTACAAGGCATTCCCTCAGAGCATGCATTCTCTTCTTCCTGATTGATTTCAACACTTGGCCCTTCCAAAAAACTAGCCTTATCTCCACCAGCCTACACCTCCAAGATTCTACCCACTCCCATCACAGACACACTTCAAATTACTTCTTCTCCAAAAGAGCCACTTTCTAACCACAACCTCATAGACTTCCAGCTCACAATCTCAACCTCACAATCTCTTGACCACTCATATCTTTACTTATTAGTCTTCTGTCATTTTCCTCCCTAACCAAGTTAGATCCCAAGGACCAACAAATGAACCATTCTTTTTCCAGTATTCTTAACTCTCTTGGCCCATTGTCTTTTATTCTTTCTTCTGCTAAAGCAACATTGCCCCACAGTCCTCCCGTTTCTCAAGACAACTCTCTCCTCTGTATCTCCTCTCCACAGCCTCCCTGCTCTTCTCAACAAGCAAACATACTATGTTGAGAAAGTAGGAGCCATCAAGTGGAAAACCTGTCAGTGTCTGATCACTCAACATTAAACAACCTGCATACCTTTCCCCTCTCCCTACTGTGGAGTAGGTGTACATCCTCCTGTGTGTAAAGCCAATCTTTCACCTGTGCTTTGGATCCCTTCCTAGGAATTCTGCTTTTCAGCCTCTTTACTCTGCATCTGCCAACCTCTTTCTAAGGGTTTCCTCTCATCATCATTTAAACACACTTTAATCAATTCCATGTTAAAAACAAAAACAACACAAAAGCCTTCCCATGACTCCAGATTCACCTGCTGCTATCACTGTATATCTTTTTATCCTCCTTCATACAGTCAAATTTCTTGAAAGAATTAATTAAAATGGATGACCTCTTTCTTCACCCTACATTTCCTGCCCATTGGACATCTCTATCTAGCTATATCAAATTTATCCCAAAATAAACTCTTTTCTTATTTTCAAATGCATTCTACCTATGTTATTCCTATCTAATTAACTGCTATTAGTATTATCCCAGTTGTCTTAGCATGCTTTCATTTTTCCTTCCCCTCCATCCCCTGAATCCGATTAATTAAATTCTGTCCCACTCTCTATCCACATTTCTCTAGCTCTTCTGCCATTTACCTTCGTAAGAACACCATCATATCTTGCCTGATAACTGTGGCTTCTGAGGTCCCTGCTATCAATCTTGATCCCCTCCAATCCATTCCACACACAGAGTGACAGCTCTAAAACACAAATTTCCCTAAACCCTCACCATGATTTCTAAGTCCTGGTTACCCCACTGCCTCAATTCTCTCTTCGCGTCCTCTCTCACACTATGTTCCTGCAATACTGAATGTGCTATGCTCCCTCTCCTCTGGGATCACTGCATATGCTGCTCCCTGTCTGAACCCTGTCTTTGCCTTTACCTCTTGCAGGAAACCAACACTAATTCCTAAAACCAGATTATGAATTCTTCTGTACTTAATTGTCTGTTCTTCCTCATATTATAACTATTTACTTGTCCATATTCTGAAGTATACTTGACCCTTGAACAACATGGGTTTGAACTGCATGGGTCCACTTATACACAGTTTTCAATAAAGACATTACCTGTGTTTTCATTTTATAGATCTCTAAATGTGGGGAAAAGTTAGTGTTCGATTAAAGATCACAACATGTGGAAACAAAAGAACGAGGGTTTGAGTCCCGATTCTACCAAACTGTTTCAGCTTCCTGTCCTTGAATGAGTCATTTATCAATTTCTTTGTTTTTCAGGCAGAAATACAAGTACACAGATTTTTGAGTGGGGTAAAAGGGATCAGTAACCCTAACTAACCCCTCTCCTTGTTCAAGGGTCAACTGTAGAATGTAAACTCCCCAAGAGCAGGAATGATATCTATCTTGCATAGTCTCCATGAGTGAAGAGACTTAGCTCTCTTGTTTACAGTTATGTCTCCAGTTCCTAGAATTCTTGGCATATAGTGAGCATGTAATGAATACCTGGCGAATGAATGAATAAATTTACCTCATATTACAGTTGTAAGAATTAAAGTAACATGGAGAAAGCAACTAGTATGATGTCTAATTCATAGTAAGCACTCACTATATACTATCTGTCACCAAAGTTAAAATTTAGCTCTAATAAACTTGTGCATTAGGTAATGGTGGGCAAGATGGCTCAATGTGTTGACTTACTATGTGTTGAATTATTAGAGATACAATTAGAAAAGAAGTATGGCCAGAGAAAAGACTGGAACTTAGGACTGCCAACTTTGACAGTCATTTCTCTACTTTTTACTTTTTGGGTTACAGAAACAAAATATCTAAACCAAACCAAACAAAAAGCCAAAAGTCTATCAATGAGATAATCTTTCCAACAGTAGTCTTTTTTAGTTTGGGTAAAGACTACTCTTGACTCAAGACAAGATACTCAGTTTGTCTCTACTGCACCAGAAACATATAAAGATATTCCATTTTCCCCCCTTGCTTTTCCTCAGAGGTAGTGTATTGGCTTTTCCCTGAAATATATCAAAGTACAGCTAGACCAGTCCCTCCCATCAGGAAGCTTGCACAAGCCTCTTAGATAGCCTCATCCACAGAGGGCAGACAGAAGAAGCAAGAAGAACTATAATCCTTCAGCCTGTGGAATGAAAACCATATTCATAGAAAGACAGACAAAATAAAAAGGCAGAGGACTATGTACCAGATAAAGGAACAAGACAAAACCCCAGAAAAACAACTAAATAAAGTGGAGATAGGCAACCTTCCAGAAAAGTAATTCAGAATAATGATAGTGAAGATGACCTAGGTCCTCGGAAAAAGAATGGAGACAAACATCGAGAAGATGCAAGAAATGTTTAAAAGAACAAACAAAGGTGAACAATACAATAACTGAAATGAAAAATACACTAGAAGGAATCAATAGCAGAATAACTAAAGCAAAAGAACAGACAACTGAACTGGAAGACAGAATGGTGGAAATTACTGCCATGGAACAGAATAAAGAAAGAAAACAAATGAAGACAGCCCAAGAGACCTCTGGGACAACACTGAATGCACCAACATTTGCATTATAGGGGTCCCAGAAGGAGAAAAGAGAGAGAAAGGACCCAAGAAAATATTTGAAGACACTGTAGTCGAAAACTTCCCGAACATGGGAAAGGAAATAGGCACCCAAGTCCAGGAAGCGCACAGAGTTACAGGCAGGATAAACCCAAGGAGAAACACGCCAAGACACATAGTAATCAAACAACAAAAATTAAACACAAAGAAAAATTATTAAAACAACAAGAGAAAACTAACAAATAACATACAAGGGGACTCCCATAAAGTTAACAGCTGATTTCTCAGCAGAAACTCTACGAGCCAGGGAGTGGCACAATATATTTAAAGTGATGAAAAGGAAGAACCTACAACCAAGATTACTCTACCCAGCAAGGATCTCATTCAGATTCGACAGAGAAATCAAAGCTTTACAGATAAGCAAAAGCTAAGAGAATTCAGCACCACCAAACCAGCTCTACAGCAGATGCTAAAGGAACTTCTCTAAGAGGGAAACGCAAGAGAAGAAAAGGACCTACAAAAACAAACCCAAAACAATTAAGAAAATGGTCATAGGAACACACATATAGAAAATTACCTTAAATGTGAAAGGATTAAATGCTCCAACCAGGGCTTCCCTGGTGGCGCAGTGGTTGAGAGTCCGCCTGCCAATGCAGGGGACATGGGTTTGTGCCCTGGTCTGGGAAGATCCCACATGCTGTATGCTCCAACCAAAAGACACAGGCTTGATGAATGGATACAAAAACAAATCCTGTCTTTATGCTACTGACAAGAGACCCACTTCAGACCTAGGGACACATACAGACTGAAAGTGAGGGGATGGAAAAAGATATTCCATGCAAATGGAAATCAAAAGAAAGCTGGAGTAGCAATACTCATATAAGATAAAATAGATTTTAAAATACAGAATGTTACAAGAGGCAAGTAGGGACACTACATAATGATCAAGGGATCAATCCAAGAAGATATAACAATTATAAATATATATGCACCCAACATAGGAGCACCTCAATACAAAAGGCAACTGTTAACAGCTATAAAAGAGGAAATCGACAGTAACACAATAATAGCGGGGGACTTTTAACACTTCACTTACACCAACTGACAGATCATCCAGACAGAAATTTAATAAGGAAACACAAGCTTTAAATGACACAATAGACCAGATAGATTTAATTGATATCTATAGGACATTCCATCTGAAAACAGCCAATTACACTTTCTTCTCAAGTGCACACAGAACATTCTCCAGGATAGATCACATCTTGGGTAACAAAGCAAGCCTCAGTAAATTTAAGAAAACTGAAATCATACCAAGCATCTTTTCTGACTACAACGCTATGAGATTATAAATAAATTAAAGGGAAAAAAACATAAAAAACACAAACACACTGAGGCTAAACAACAGATTACTAAATAAGCAAGAGATCACTGAAGAAACCATAGAGGAAATTAGAAAATATCTAGAGACAAATGACAACGAGAACACAATGAACCAAAACCTATGGGACACAGCAAAAGCAGTTCTAAGAGGGAAGTTTATAGCTATACAATCCTACCTCAAGAAATAAGAAAAATCTTAAATAAACAATCCAACCTTACACTTAAAAGAACTAGAGAAAGAACAAACAAAACCCAAAGTTAGTAGAAGGAAAGAAATCATAACGATCAGAGCAGAAATAAAATGCCTGAATAGCCAAAGCAACCTTGAAGAAAAAAAAAACCAGAGCTGAGGAATCAGACTTCCTGACTTCAGACTATACTACAAAGTTACAGTAATCAAGACAATATGGTACTGGCACAAAAACAGAAACATAGATCCATGGAACGGGATAGAAATTCCAGAGATAAACCCATGCATCTATGGTCAACTAATCTATGACAAAGGAAGCAAGGATATACAAGGAGAAAAGACAGTCTCTTCAATAAGTGGTGCCGGGAAAACTGGACAGCCATATGTAAAAGAATGAAATTAGAATACTCCAACAAATGGATAAAGAAGATGTGGTACATACATACAATGGACTATTACTCAGCCATAAAAAGGAAGGAAATTGGGTCATTTGTAGAGATGTGGATGGACATAGAGACTGTGATACAAGTGAAGTAAGTCAGAAAGAGAAAAACAAATATTGTATATTAACGCATATATGGGGAATCTAGAAAAATGGTACAGATGAACTGGTTTGCAAGGCAGAAACAGACACACAGATGTAGAGAACAAACGTATAGACACCAAGGGGGGAATGTGGCAGGTGGGGGGGGGATTAAAAAAAAAAAAAAGCACAGAAGAAACAAAAAACCTCAGAATATTGAGAATGCAATGTGGTCTGACCTACTATATAGCTGTAAATACTATTTATGGGGGTAATACATAACTGTCCTTTTACTTTTATTAATAAAAATGGAAGTCTCTAATTAAACTCTTTCATTTTATTATTTATAATAAAACTTACTTTTTTGGGTCAAGAGCTAATGAGAGAACACCAAAATGAAATAGATGATATAAGTAGTCTACTGAATCTTCAATGTGAAGATTGTATTTTAGAAGTAATTTATTTAGTAATGTATTTAGAAGTAATTTAGTAATTTAGAAGTAATTTAGAAGTAATTTAGAAGTCCTTAAAAAAATCAAAACAATATAACCATTTAATTGAAATGTTTAATGTACTCTTATTTAAAAACAGCATTTTATTTTGTATTTTTTGTAGAGTATTTATGAAAGTCCTATAAAAAAAAAAGTTAGATTTATTACTTCTACTGCCACTCTTTGACTAAATAATGTAAACTGCTTTTCTAGCAGCTTGAGTTGGGCCCAAATTTCACTGCTATCAAAACTAGAAACCAAATCCTAGGTTGGGAAGATAATTATAATATAACCCACAATTCAATCCCAATAAAGACAATAAGAACAACTGTTTAAAGAAGTCAGTGAAAAAACAGTAAGTTTGGCTCTTCTGTCATCTTTATTTTACTCTTAAATAGTTTATTAATTTCAATCTTACATTAATTCATGCATCATTCAATCATCAAAGACTACTTCACATACAGATGGCCAAAAAACACATGAAAAGATGCTCAACATCACTAATTATTAGAGAAATGCAAATCAAAACTACAGTGAGGTATCACCTCACACCAGTCAGAATGACCATAATCAAAACTCTACAAACCATAAATGACAGAGAGGGTGTGGAGAAAAGGGAACCCTTCCACACTATTGGTGGGAATGTAAATTGATACAGCCACTATGGAGAACAGTATGTTCTTTAAAAAACTAAAAATAGGGCTTCCCTGGTGGCGCAGTGGTTGAAGAGTCCGCCTGCTGATGCAGCGGACACGGGTTCGTGCCCTGGTCTGGGAGGGTCCCACATGTCACAGAGCGGCTGGGCCCGTGATCCATGGCCGCTGGGCCTGTGCATCTGGAACCTGTGCTCCCCAACGGGAGAGGCCACATCAGTGAGAGGCCCGCGTACCGCAAAAAAAAACCAAACTAAAAATAGAGCTACCATATGATCCACCAACCCCACTCCTGGCCATATATCCAGAGAAAACGATAATTTGAAAGGATGCATGCACCGCAATGTTCACTGCAGCACTATTTACAATACCCAGGACATGGAAGCAACCTAAATGTCAATCAACAGACGAATGGATAAAGAAGATGTGGTATATACACACACACACACACACACACACACACACACACACACACACACACACACACAATGGAATATTACTCAGCCATAAAAAGGAACAAAATAATGCCATTTGCAGCAAAATGGATGGACCCAGAGATTGTCATACAGAGTGAAGTCAGAAAGAGAAAGACAAATATCATATAATACTGCTTATACGTGGAATCCAGAAAAATGAACTTATTTGCAAAGGAGAAATAGAGTCACAGATGTAGAAAACAAGCTTATAGTTACCAATGGGGGAAGCGGGGTTGGGGAGTGGATGAACTGGGAGTTGGGATTGACATATATACACTACTATATATAAAATAGATAACTAATGAGAACCTACTGTATACCACAGTGAACTCTAATCAGTACTCTGTGGTGACCTAAATGGGAAGGAAATCTAAAGAAGAGTGGATATATGTATATGTATAACTGATTCACTTTGCTGTACAGCAGAAAGTAACACAATATTGTAAAGCACCTATATTCCAATAAAAATTAATTTTAAAAAAAAGAAAGGAAAAAAGGAAACTGAAACTACAGCAATTAAAAAATAAAGACTATTTCAGATAAGACACCTCAGGTAAGGCCATACCTCATGTCATAGTTATACAGTACTTACCATTGGGTAGCTAAGTGAGAGGGTTTAGGCAGCAAAATAAAAAGGGGTCTCCTTCGGTTGGAAAAATTTTAATTTAGTTTTTATAAAAAGCAAATACTGTGCTAAAATCTGAACCAACAACCAGGATCCTATAAATTCTCTAATGTAATACCTTTCAAAGTGGGTCTTCAAAACCAATAATAGTGAATAAATTAATGAATAAATTTAGAAAGTCAATCACTTCAAAGAACCAAGACTCCTTCCAAAAAGAATTTTAAATATAAGAACAATTATGCATTTAACACAACAATTCACTAAAAATATCTAGTCAAAAACAACACAACAAAAAAAGAATATTTATGTACACTATCCTGAGATAACTAAATTTGGGGGGAAAATAAGAGTACAAAAATTATAAACGTATTGCAGAAAATAAAACAGAATTTTCTTACCCAAAGATGATTTTACAATTGATTTAATTCCTGAATAAACCAATGATCCTTTGTTGCCTGGAGATTTCTGATCCATATCTTCTGTATACTGCTTCATAAGTATTTAAATGCATAGGAAATACTAGTAATGATGCATAATAAAACATTTCAAAGCTAAATTTATTTTGATTTGGAACCAATTCATAATAGGCATCAGTGCAAGAAGGTGGTTGGTTCCACTCTATTGTAGAGATATATTTTTCTCCCTCCTACACAATCTGCAAAGCAGTATTTCAACAGTTTTAAACAATTTTACTTTGGAATTTTAGTATTAAGTCTTGCATTTGCACATAAAACATTCAGCACGATATTTACAGACTGACCTTTTGGCAAATTTCAAGAACATTTCCACCAAATTCATCTTACAAAACTCACAATGCAAAGGATATAGTGCAGAGTATACCAGAGTGACTTGAGCTGTGGATCTTCATTTCCCGCTAAAATATGGTTTCTCCACACCTGTTCTGTATCAAGTCCGTACCTTGATAAAGCCCGAAGGCGCATCTTCGTTGCTATATCTTTTTCTAAAGAATTATCATTTTCTTCTTCCGCACATTCATACAAATGACGACCACAAGCCCACATTAAAGATGTAATTGGGCTCCAGGCAAGAGAGATCCTTTCAAAAACAGTGAAGTCAGACATTGTTCGGTTGGGAGTTACAACTATCATTCGATTTTGACTTGTTGGATGCCAAGCAAAGGAGGCAATGTAATTGTCACAAGGTTGCACACTTCTTTCAATTATTGTGGGTTCAGTTTCGTCTCCAATGGGAGTGGGTGTGTGCTGCATATCATATAATCTAATAATATTACTATCCCTTGTTAAAGTGGCAAGCAGACCAGTCCTAGTTGGACACCATGCTACTTTTGTTAAGGGCTTTGGTTGCTCAGTCAAAGTCAAAACTGGCTTCTCAAATTTCCTAAGATCCCATATTGCAACCTGACCTTCATAAAAGGAAGCAACACGATCATGGAAGTATGGGTCTACTGTCACGCCCTGAACAGCTTTTGTATTCACAAACATCTTTTGGCTTGTATTCCGAAGATCAAAAATGGCTAGGTTACGATGCATACCAGCAAGGAGAAGTTTCTGGTCTCGTGGAAGCCAACAAAGAGAGAGACAAGCATCATTCTGTCCTAATTCATAAAGTGGTTTTGTTACTAATAATGTTGTTTCAGTTTCACCTGCCGAAAGTCTTACTTTCTCCATGGGAACTATATCAGGCGTGTATTTGCTGCAGATGTCCCAAATCAGCACTGAAAAGTCAGCTCTATGTTTATCTAGGCCAGCAGCAAGCCAGTTACTATCCAATGGATTCCATGCAAGAGTATTGCATTGTCGTGCATGTTTTGGAACAAACTCTTTTCCTATCAAATCTTTGAACTTTGAGTTATGATCTTGACCAAGACTTGTAAGTACAACTCGACCATTCGCTTGTCCAACTGCTAGGAGACATTCAGGATCATAATTGAGATACCAGGCAACACATTTCATATAGGGTGTTTCTGAATTTATTGAGAGTAATGTAGCTGCAGAGTCTTCAGATAAACGTAGAGATCCAGCTTTGAATTCTGAATTCACAGTAGATTCCACGTGATAAAGGCTAAGTTCTGAGTCACATACAACAAATCTATCAACCTGGTGTGGTGCCCACAATATATCAGGTTTGGTACCACTCATGCTTACTGATGATCTCAAAGAGTGCAGTTAGGTCCATTCACTGAAAATCTGCTTAAAAATAAAAAGTTTTAAAATGTTAACAAAATACAATTCTAAGCTGAATCAACAACTATTCAGAAAGTCAGGAAATTTTCTACACAGGTACTCTGTTTTTCAATATATTTATATTTCTTCTAACTGCTATGAATTCAAGACAATATTTATTAATAAAAGGGGAAAAGAACTTCCTCCAGTAAGATGAGCTGGTAGGAATCTGAGAACTCCATTCTGGCTTTATTTTCCATGATCAATTATCTTAATTGCACTATTACTAGTACCTTCAATTTAACCTCAGGGTTGAAATAACTTCAGTGTGGTGAGCAAATTAATAAGTATCATCCATCTGAAGGGGATAAAACTTTAAAGGGTTATGAATCACATATCTAAGCAACAAGTTTAAAGCAGCACTATCCAACAGAACCTCCTGCAATGATAGAAGTGTTCTGTATCTGGACTGTCCAACATGGTAGCTACTAGCCACATGTGGCTACTGAGCACAAGAAATGTAGCAGTGCAAATTTTAAATTTTATTTAATTTTAATTAATTTTAATATAAATGGTCACATGAGGCCACCATAATGACCAATGCAGATTTAAAGTACAAAGCCACTAGTTTCTTCCTCAAATTTCAACGATAAGAAGTAGGAATGTATTGAGCGGAGTCGAGTTCAACTCCTAGCTCTGACAATATGCTAGCTGTATACCTCAAAAAGGCCTTTGTGTTTGGGGGTCCTTTTATTTTCTCATCTGTACAACGTAAGAACTGGTTTAGACTAATGTTTCCCAAATTTCAGTTATTCATGTACCACCGCTGCCATTATTTAATATTTTTATTTAAACTGACTCATTTTTAAAATCTGAAAATCAATTTTAACTTCATCATAAGGTCCATGAGTCATGGGTACAATATGCTAAATATATTTTTTCTAACATACTTAAATAAACATATAACTATTAAAAATGATTGATTGTGTTACCTAAAATCATCCTGTTTATGACCAGTAGGACACACTGCACTTTGGGAAACGGAATTAAGTGAGCATTAGAGGCTCTTTCAGTTTTCAATTCTATAAACTTCGAATAGGTATTTGAAACAGGAATTTTGAAAAGATAAATATGCTAGTAGTAGTTTAAGCACATAAGCAGTAAAAATAGTTATGCTAAAAATGGTAGTTTAATAATAAAAGCTACTTACAAAAATGTAAATTTCTGTTTTTAAGCAAGTCTGGCTAGAGGTAACAGTCTGGATTAAAAATGAACAAAGAGGGCTTCCTTGGTGGCACAGTAGTTAAGAATCTGCCTGCCAATGCAGGGGACACGGGTTCGATCCCTGGTCCAGGAAGATCCCACATGCCGCGGAGCAACTAAGCCCGTGCGCCACCACTACTGAGCCTGAGCTCTAGAGCCCGCAAGCCACAACTACTGAGCCCACGTGCCACAACTACTGAAGCATGCGTGCCTAGAGCCCGTGCTCCACAACAAGAGAAGCCACCGCAATGAGAAGCCCGTGCACCACAATGGAGAGTAGCCCCTGCTCGCTGCAACTAGAGAAAGCCCACGCCCAGCAACGGAGACCCAACACAGCCAAAAATAAATAAATAAAATAAATTTATTTTAAAAAAAAAAGAACAAAGATACTCATAATCCTCATGGCAACTGCTATCTGTACATCCATGCTGTCAGTTCTTAAAGAGTCAAGTTATGGTTCATTCATCTCTCTATACCCTGTACCAGATGCAGAGCCTGGCACAGACTCCTAATAAAGATATTCTAAATAAATTCAGCTCAGACATATGTTTTGATCTTGTAAACGTTTCAGTCAGGAATTATTAGTATAGAATTTCAATAGACTCATAAAATTTAGATGACTGGGAAAAGCCTTTAAGAATTCTCATACCGCCTTATTTCCTTCCTTAATATTTCTGAAGCCCAAGATCAATCACTTCAATTATATTCTTACTAGCACCCTCAATTTCTTCATTTCCTTGCCACTTCTGCCTTCCCCAACTAGCTCAACTGTCTTCTTTCTTCCACTCAGGCTGCAGAGTCTCACAGTTCTGCAGACTGACTCCATAAAAAATTAAGGTAGACAACATGTCTGGCCTGTGGTGCTGGTTCAGCAGTTCTTTTATTCATCTTCCCACTCTGGCCTTTATGAAATCAATGTGATCTTTTTAAAATACAGACTTATCCAGGTTATCGAATTCCTACTTAAAACCCTCTCATCATTTCCAACTGCTGTTAGCATAGAGTTCTCATTCTTCGACAAAACCTACAAAACCCTAAATGATCCAGCCTCAATGTACCCTTTTCTCCTCCCTGCTAACTGTGTTCTAGCTATACTGTCCTTTTCATTGCCTAGAATGTAATCCTCCACCCATCACCACACCTTTGCAAATGCCATTCCTTCAGGTTGGAGCATTCTTCCCTCCCTTCTCAGCCATGTTAAAACCTGCTCAACCCTGACTTCAACCACACTCTATCCCCTCCCCAATCTAAATCAGGTTACTTAGATATATACTATCAATGGAGAATATTCCTTCCCTTTAAATCACCCTCTCGGGCTTCCCTGGTGGCGCAGTGGATAAGAATCTGCCTACCAATGTAGGGGATAGGGGTTTGATCCCTGGTCCGGGAAGATCCCACATACTGCGGAGCAGCTAAGCCTGTACGCCACAACTACTGAGCCTATGCTATAGAGCCCGCAAGCCACAACTACTGAAGCCCGCGTGCCTAGAGCCCGTGCTCCACAACGAAGAGTAGCCCCTGCTCACCACAACTAGAGGATGCCCGTGTGCGGCAACGAAGACCCAACACAGCCAAAAATAAAATAAATAAAATTTAAAAAATAAACAACAAAAAAATAAATCACCCTCTCCATCTCTCCTACTAGATTATAAACTCCCTAAGAGCAGATGAAGTATCCTTTTTGCTCTCCATTTGAACCTCTTGTACCCAGCACAGTGCTGGGCACTTAGTAGATACTTAGTAATTACTTGTTAAATGAATGCATTTGTTAAATGCTCCCTCTGACACCTCTCACACTGCTTTCTCCAAATTTCACTAATCTCCCCATGCTTACGCCCACTACCCTTTCCAGTAGGGGTTGGCTCAAGCTGAGAGCAAAGTGCCCACTGTCATAACTGGTTCCAATAATGGGTAAGGGCCCACAGTGAGCAACCCTGAGAGGATCACTCTAACACACTGACTTTCGTTTATTCTATAAGCATTTTGGGGCATCTTCTATGTTCTAGACACTGTTCTAAATGCTGGGCACACAGAGGTAAACAGGGACAAATAAGGTCCCCAGTTGCTATGGAATGAACTGTGACCTCCCAAAATTTGTATGTTGAAGTGTTAATCATAACTCCACGTGACTGTCTTGGAGATAGAGTCTTTAAGGAGGTAATTAAGGTTAAGGTTAAATGAGGTCATAAGGGTGAAGTCCTGATCTGACAGAACTGGTGCCCTTAAAATACAGAGATACCAGAGCCCTCTCCCCATGTGAGTACACAGTGAGAAGGAGGCTGTCTGCAAGCTAGGAAGATAGCTACCACCAGAACCAGACCATACTGGCACCCTGATCTCAGACTTCCAGCCTCCAGAACTGTGAGAAAATAAGTTTCTGTCGTTTAAGCCATGGTATTTTGTTATGGTAGCCCGAGTGAACTAATACACTAATAAAACCTGCATTCTAGTGCTGAAGTTATGTCCAGTCTTAAAGAGAATTTAAAAATTTAAGAATAAGAAGGAAAAGAAGCACCTTGTGTAACAGGAAGTAGCTAACACAACAAAAAGAAGGAACAGATGCTGCCAAGTTAGGCTTTATTCATACTCATGTCCTTGCAAACAGAGGAAACCTCTTAACTGGAGGTATCCTTAGATCTGGCCCATCTTCCTATCTCACTGAAAGACAAATGCTAAAATAAGCACACTTTTTATATAGGCTTCCTTCCTACAACTGTACTCTTTACACAAATGATCCATGGTTTAAAAAAAAACTGGGTGCCACATGGAAAAATCCATCTTAAAAAAAAAAGAAAGTGTTACTATAATTTTAAAAACTATTTGATTTACATGACTCTCAATGAAGAATCATCTGTATTTCTGATATTATGCACATATTTATATTACCATCCACGAAATCTGACTACAGTAACTCATACAGAATCACAGAACTTGAGAGTTAGAAAGAGGCTAGCAAACCCTGCGTAACTCACATAGGAGTAAAGAGAAGACCAGATGTTTTGATTCTTTTCAACACCACCCTACTCCCATCCTAGATTACTGCATAGAGAAAGGATCAGCTACATCATTTGCAGGGCCCCCTTCTTCAAAACTTAAGAATTTCAATACTGTGACAGCAGAGCATTAAACCAAGTGCCAGGCCTTCTAAAGATGGGCCTTGTGTGACTGCACGGCTCACACACCATGAAGCTGGCCCTGAATACAGAGGTACATCTATAAGCACCCTCTTAAGAAACATACAGCTGACCCTTGAACAACTCAGAGGTTAGGCCGCAGACCCTCCAACGCAGTCCACATGTAACTTATAGTTGGCCCTTTGTATAAGTGGTTTCTCCTTATCTGTGGTTCTGCATCCTCAGATTCAACCAACTGTGGATTGTGTAGTACTGTGGTATTTACCATTGAAAACAATCCACGTATAAGTAGACCCATGCAGTTCAAACCTGTGTTGCTCGAGTCAACTGTATTTCTTTACAATCCAACACAATATAGATGGATCCCGGCTCCTGAACAAACACCACTAGGAATATGGTGGAGAGCAAAGAAAAGTGAGCCTGGAGTCAGAAGACCTCCAGCCACTACTAGCTAGACCCTAACAAGCCCCTTAATACTCCAAGACTATAAAATGGAGATAGAACCCACCCTATCTCCTTCTCACAGAATTGTGACAGTCAAATTAAATGAGTTCTATGCATTAACAAATGAGTCAGTATCACTACGATTCCCTTAAACAGCTCTGGAAATTAATGTTTTCAAATGCTGGAGACACTGAAAAATTGGGGGTAAAAGGGGTAGGATTTGCAATAATTACAGCTTATATTTAGATGCTCACCTTCAAGTATAACAAGCACTCACTTCCCATCAATGGTTTCTGAGCAAAGGAAAGCCACGATGATGATTCTGTGTTCCTCACCAGAACATCTATAACAGCACTGTCCAACAGAAACATAGCGTAAGCCATAGAACTTAAAATTTTCTAATGGCCACATTGAAAAAAATAAAAAGAAATAAATCTAATTTAGCAATATATATTATTTAACCTAACATATCAAAAATGTTATCCTTTCAACATGTAATCAATGTAAAATTATTAATGAGAAATTTACCTTTTCCTCTTTTTTTTTGTGGTACCAAGTCTTGGAAATACAATATGTATTTTACACTTTCAGCACATCTCAATCCTGTGTGGCTACTGGACAGTGAAGATCTATATAATACTAAGTGTACAAGGTATCCAATCATCCTTTTATGTTGTTGTCTTTTCTAATTGTCGTACCATGACAAATAACAAAAGTGGCAGTTTCAAGAAATTTCTACCATCACCATCTTCAAGGAGATGCTCTCTATATCTCCAAATTTCCCTTAAAATATAGTTAAACAAAAGGCTGCAAAGGCAGTCATTTGCTAAGTAATTTAGGAGTACTCGTGGCTCCTGTGAGAAGATTTATCCTCTTACGGAGTTTTCATTACTCGTACATGCAGAGGACAGAGCTACGCGGGTGACAGGCCCTTTAAGAAGTATTTATTTAGAGTACAACTAGAGAAAGGCTGGCTGCTCTGCCGGGTAATGCAGGAATCTAAGGGCGACTCCCACACTCCAGACACCTGGCTGAGCTTCGCGTCCAAGGGGAGGACGCGGTTCTAGACAACCCGGCCGCGGTGGAGGCTGCAGCGCGGACCCAGCACCCCGAAGGAGGTCCCCGAGCCCGCGGGCCGCTCGCAGCTCCCAGGCCCAGCCTGACGCCCGGCGCGGTTATCCCGCAGCGCTGAACGCGACTCCCCGCGCCTCGGCTCCAAGGAGGCCCCGGGGTCCGCACCCGCCCGGGCTTTTCAACTGGGCTTGCCCGGGCGCCTAGCGGCCGTCCTGGAGCTCCCGAGCCCTCGACTCGGGCCTCCCGGTCCCGAGTGCGGAGACGCGGCCCGACCCGCACTCACCGACCTGGCAGGCAGCGCTGCCTTCGTACTGCCGCTTCCGGCCTAGTCGCAGCCCCTCCCGACGGGGGTGGTCCACACGCCGGCAAGATGGCGGCCGCACGACGCGGTCAGTAACCGGGGCCACAGGACCAGGGTCAACTACCCGACTACCGCGCCTCGCAGACGCGCGGACTTTCCTGGGCCTGGGAAGGGGAGTTCCCCGCTACAAGCCCCGCCCCTCGCTCGCCCGCGGAGTCGCACCGCCCTGGGGCGGGGCCACGGCCCCAGAGGCCCCGCAGGCCCCGCCTGCTGTCCAAGCGCCCTGGTCCATCTCCTCAGGTCCCGCCCCGTGAGTCCCCAGGCGGGATCCTGGTCACGTGGAGCCGGACTCCTCTCAGAGCTGGGTTATCAATTTTAAGGGCTTTGGATGCTTTAGCTCATTTAATTGGTTTAAATTTCCATTAAGGTACTTCCCTGGTGGTCCAGTGGTTAAGACTCTGTGCTCCTAATGTAGAGGGCCTGGGTTGAATTGCCGGTCAGGGAACTACATCCTGCGTGTGGCATCTAAGATCCTGCACGCCCCAACGAAGATGCCCTGTGCAGCAGCTAAGACCCTCACAGCGAAATAAATAAATAAATATTAAAAAATAAATTTCCATTAAAAATTTATTTGTGGGGCTTCTCTGGTGGCGCAGTGGTTGAGAGTCCGCCTGCCGATGCAGGGGACACGAGTTCGTGCCCCAGTCCGGGAAGATCCCACATGCCGCGGAGCGGCTGGGCCCGTGAGCCATGGCCGCTGAGCCTGCGCGTCCGGAGCCTGTGCTCCGCAACGGGAGAGGCCACACGGTGAGAGGCCCACGTGCCGCAGAAAAAGAGAGAAAAAAAAAAAAAGAAGTATTCTAGCACACTCCCAAATTAATTTTGTAAAACAATGCACTTATTCATACATTTTGGGGGATTACATCTAACACTGTCATAGTAAATTTACAAAGTTGCCAAGGGTATGATTTTTAATACATTTTTAATGTTTATATTGTAAATAAAATGGTTGTATCGAACTTTAAATGTATCCAATGAAATTTAAATACCTTAGTGTAAATTTCTCACTATCATTCATTTAAAAATTTAGTGAATAAGCTATTCTTTAATTGTAGGAAATTTTATATTATTCTATTTTTTTCTCCTTGAACTTGTATGTCCATTCTACTGTCTCCCAGTGGATTATTTATGAGTTTGATAACAAACAATTATATAGCATGCACTACGTGCCAGATACTTTACAATATAGGCTCATTTAACATTCTGTCTCAGATTGGGTGCTTTGAGAGCCAATCTTCCATGATGGAGATTAGGTTGTAGGATACTTACTAGAGAGTATTCTTGAGATAAACACTTGTGAAAGAGGGGAAGATGATGTAGGATTGGGCAGAGGGAGAAGCCGAGCTACGATTCAATACCAATAAAGGACTCAGCCAATCCATGGGAAACTTTGGAATTGAACTGGCCCTTCAGAGTTGTCTTGAGTTGGGAGAAGGGACCCAGGCCATTATTACTACCTCACTGATGTGGATGTGTCATTGATGTGAGCTGTCCCTTGAAAAAGGATGACTTTGAATGAGGCAGTTTTCTTGGCAAGGCAGTCCCCAAAGCAGGCTGACAGCTGTGGGCCAGCTGCTGGTAACACTCCCAGCAGCTGAAGGAATAAGTCACTCATTACTGAAGGGGGACATCTGGGTGGTGCATCACAGAATTCACCACAATCTTATAAGATGAGGCTGATAATTTCCCCACTTTACAGATGAGATAACTGAGGCACAAAGAGGTTAAATAAATTGCCTAAGATACCTCTTAAGTGGTGGGGCTAGGATATGAACCCAGACAATCTGGCTCTACCCTTGCGCTTCTAACTACTGGTCCATTCACTACCAAATAAAACAGCCTCTGATCTAATTCTATGTGCCATTAAAATTATCTTTTAAAACAGAGGTTGGCAACCTTTTTTTTGTGAAGGACCGGATAGTAAATATGTTCAGCTCTGCAGGCTATACTGCCTCTACCACAACTCCTCAATTCTGTTGTTCTAGTCCAAAAGCAGCCACGGACAGTTCATAAACAAAGGGGCATGGCTGTGTTCCAGGAAAATTTATTTACAGAAACAGGTGGCAGTTTGGCTTAGTTTACTAACCTCTGTTTCAGGGGAAAAAAAAATATTTCAAGATAGAGGAAACACTCACCGTTTATTGTTACAGGAATAAAGTAGTACCAGATGGAATATACATAATGATCCTAACCTTATTTTTTAAAGACTAGAGGGAATTGTGCCAACATTTTAACAGTAGATGTCTCTGTGGGGTAGGTGTAAAGGTGATCAATATTTTCTTTATTATACTTTTCTGTTTCCTGAGATAAAAAATGTAAAGCTTTTTAATGAGAGAAAACCCAGTGAATATTATTTTAAAGAGTATTGTGGGAGGGATTAGGATGCTTAATTCCATAATGATAGACAGACACTTCAACTTCATAATCCTATACCCACAGAGTTAAGTCAGAGATAATAAGGTTCAAGCAGCAATGCAAAGTGTCTATCAACTGGGGTAGTTTTAGGATGATAACTGCACCATGGGTGATGGGAACATTTCTTGCTTTGCTCATTGATTGCCTCTTCACAGGGTGTCTGTTTCACTAGTGGATATCTTGGCATTATGGATTAAATGTTTGTACTCCACCCTCAAATTGATATATTGAAATTCTAACCCTCCATGTGATGATTTTAGAAGTTGGGGCCCCTGTGAGGTAATTAGGTCATGAGGGTGAAGCCCTCAAGAGTGGGAGTCGTGCCCTTATAAAAGCGACCCCAGAGAGCCCTCTCAACCCTTTTCTGCCATGTAAGGACACGATGAGAAGTCGGCACTGAAACCCAGAGGAGGGCCCTCACCAGAACCTGACCGTGCTGACCTCATCTCAGACTTTCAGCACTCAAACTGTGAGAAATAATCTTCTGTTGTTTATAAGGGACCCAGTCTATGCCAATTTGTTACAACAGCCCGAACTGACTAAGAAACTGGGCTTATCCCTTCCGATGAGCACTGAAGCACTAAAGTAGCAGCCATCACCATTACAATCAAATCCCAGTGAAACCACAGCCATCTCTCTCCCTGGTCTCTTCCACTCATTGGGTGGGATTTGAGTAAATCACATTTGGGCTTTTGAAACAGATAAGGTGTCTAAATTCTGCTAATTTCTCTGCTCCCACAGCCATTGCCCTAGTTTATTTAGGTCTTAATTACTGCTCACCCAGACAATAGTCTCCAAACTTGTCTCTGGTTCCCCTGTTCCTACCCTTTTATGCTAAACCTTTGATCTTCCTGAAGTACATCTCAAGCGACTCTCTTATTTAGAGCCCTTCATTGGCTCATGTTTCCTACAGACCAAGATCCAAACGCCTCAGCCTGGAGTTAAGATGTCAATACTGTTAATTCTTTGTAGTTGATGAGAAAGAAAATTTGTATTTTCAATGGATCAAATTAATTTTAGAATTACCTGAACCCAATGAAGCCCAAAGCAGTTGTAAAAGTAGTAAAATGAGAAAAAGACTTCCCGAACCAACACTGCAAGTTAGACATATATCTAACTGTGAAGATAATGAGTTCAGAACCGGTGTCATTTTTTTTTTTTTTTTTTTGCGGTACGTGGGCCTCTCACTGTTGTGGCCTCTCCCGCTGCGGAGCACAGGCTCCGGACGCGCAGGCTCAGCGGCCATGGCTCACGGGCCCAGCCGCTCCGCGGCATGTGGGATCGTCCCAGACCGGGGCACAAACCCGTGTCCCCTGCATCGGCAGGCAGACTCTCAACCACTGCGCCACCAGGGAAGCCCAGAACCAGTGTCATTTTGAGGGAAAGACCAGGTCATCGAAAACTCAAAGCATATCTGATTGGCCTCAGCCAATAATTTGGACTGTTTCTGATGTAATGTGCAATGTGTGACTATAAAATCTTCAAATGGGTAATGGACTTAATTCTCACGTTCAAAATCTTGGACTATCAGCCGCTTATTTGCAAAACTAAGCCTGGCTTTCTCAGCTGAGTATAATTGTAACCCCAGGAAGAAATGGAAGAAGTAAGAATTCAGAAGGATAAAGAGAATCAGAATCAGGATAGAAATGATGAGGAAACAAATTTACTTCCTAAGTTTTAGCCCTTTTGTAAATTTTGTATCAGTCAGTTTTATAGTCATTGCAATGTTGAGTATATTTTGTCTTCTCTTGAAAAACATTTAAAAAGGGGGACTCAGTTTGCAACGATGTTTACGAGTTTGGAGAAATGTAATCTATTAAATTCGTATATTTCATGAATTATCTGTGTAAGTGAGGTATATATATTGTTTTAAAATTAATAAGTTAATAAATGGTGAATATTCCTCTCTATGTAACATACACAAAAGCTTCTGGGATATTAAAAGAAGTTATAGACATGAGATTGTCCTCATTCTGGCCCAACATGTCTTTCCAACTTGATCTTTTAACCCATACTAGCTCCAGCCCTACTGAATTATTCCCAATTACTTTTACAAAGCAACTTCCCTAAACATGCCTTTATTCCATTTTTCCCTGGAATATCCTTCTCCATGGCTTAGAAAAATTAAATTCTATCCGTTTCTCAAGATACGTCCCTCAGTTTCTCAAAGTCTCCCACAACTGGAGGTCATGTCTACCTTTCTGAACTCCTTGGCACTTGTCACTGTGCCTGTCTCACACCCTTAGCCTATTTACACATACACACACATGATTACATATTATATTATAATAATGTTATTGCAGATTATATTACAATATACTCATATGGTTCTACTGTGAATTCCTTGAGAGTGGGATACACATTACAATTATCATTGCTCCCCATAGTATTTGTTGAATCAAAACAATGAATGCATGATGAACAATTAAAGAAACACATGAATGCTTCCATTCCAACTCAAAATTTAAAAATATTATTGCGAAAACAATATTGAAGGAAATGTCTTAAAATTCAGATATTTCTACCATGCAAAACTGTTTTCATTTCTCTGCTTCACTTTCAGGATTTAGCTATGCTCATACAGCATATTTGTTTATGTAACAGGATGTTAAAAATAGGATTTGTCATCACTAGACTGGAGCAAAATAATAGGTGATGAATATTCTCACATTCCAAAGTGATATCACCTATGCAGTGCTAGCATAGTGCTAGCATAGTGCTAACACCTATGCAGTGCTGGAAAAATTTTGTAACCTGAAGACCTAAACACACTGAGGGATATAAAGGGGTTGGGAATGAAGAGTCTGGGGGAGATTTTTTTGGAGGAATTCATTTCCAGGGAGTCTCACTCCTAATCCCCTAGGAGAGGTCTAAAAGTGCTGTCCTCAATGGAGAACTTGATCGGTGCAACTGGGAACAGGGACGCAGGCAGGAAACGTGGCACACTGCTGTCTGAGCCATGCCTGGAAACTCAGAAGGCCAGCTAGTTACTCTGAAGGTCGAGAGGTGAGAGGTGCGTCTATGGGAACAACCTTCATTCCTAATGTTTGTCAGGATAAATGATGCAGGAGCGTGCCCTGCAGACTAGATGTGGGTCACAAGGGGAGAGAGGCAGCCTAGAGCAGTCAGTTAGAGGGCTTTCTGGTGGGAGGGAAGCGACTTCAGCTGATAGACTTTGGAGGCGTTTCATGTCTGGTGTGAAGGAGGACTGTGTTTGACACTTGCCAGAGAGGAGACCTTGCCAGTTTAAGAGATCATGACAAGGGATCCTCAGTGAAGCAGAATCCCTGACGAAAGCAGGAGAGCTGGAAAGTGGAGAAAGGGATCACGTGAATATCTTCCAAAACCAAAGCAAAGTAGTAATCAGTTAAGTAGATCTTTCCACGCTTTCTGCCTGAAGAGTCAGAAACTGCTCTTCATGAGTTTGGGGAAGACAGAGAGGCACAAAGTGGGGAAATGGAAATGACCATTTCCCCTTTCCCACTGCAGGCTTCCAGCCTGAAGCGAGCCCCAGCTGGGGAGAGGAGAAGCTTTAAGCTCAGAGTTTTAGCTGCTACATGGAAATAGACTTTTTAATTATTGAAACATCAGTTTTTTTGTTTCTTTGGTTTTTTTTTTTTTTTTTTTTTTTTGCTCTACACGGTCCTCTCACTGTTGTGGCCTCTCCCGTTGCGGAGCACAGGCTCCGGACGCGCAGGCTCAGCAGCCATGGCTCACGGGCCCAGCCGCTCCGCGGCATGTGGGATCCTCCCGGACCGGGGCACGAGCCCGTGTCCCCTGCATCGGCAGGCTGACTCTCAACCACTGCGCCACCAGGGAAGCCCGCATCAGTTTTATGACTCAATGTGAAAGAAGTGATTTTTATATCAAAGACTGATTCAGAGACTCATGACACCTGCCTATAATTTCATCCAATGGGAAAGGAAAATCCTGCCCTCAAAAACAGGTATGAAAGGACAGTTGGGGGAGAAATAAAGTTGTTTTGTGATGGATCCTATGGAGTCCTGCTCTTTCAATAGATTCGTTACATTCAACTGTAATCAGAGTGAGTGAACCATTTGACGCAACTAAAATTTCAAGTCTTTAATAAATTAGTACAAATTGTAAAATATGATAAATACACAAAAGTTGTTGCAACTGTACACTAAAATATCAATTGCATAAACACTGTGATATTACACTGGGCTGAGGCCTAATGGTTCTGTAGTTTGTGCATTAAACACCTCCAGGAAGGCCATTTGCATCATGGTTATTCTACAGTTGTCAGGCAGCAAGACTCTTGAGGAAGGGACACTTTCCTAATATGAGGTATGATGCTATATGTTACATGTACGGTACCTTAAAGGAAATGATACTGTATATCCCAAGAAGTATTCACGCATGGTGTATTAACTAAGCAAATGCTCAGACTGTTAAAACTGTTATATTGTGATGATGGACGTTTACACATTGAGTTTCAAAATAATCTCTCCAAAAGCAACTTCGTTTTTATTAAGCTGGAGGGAAAAGCATCTGTGTAACTGCTTATTTAATGGTTTAAAAGTTAAAATTCCAAATTTTATTTGTTTTTTTTAACATGTCAGCCAAGAAAATACATATCTGTCATATTTGCTGTCTCCTAAGTATGCCAGAAATAAGTGTATTGGGTGAAATTGAATAGCGCCAAAGACTGAATTTAACTGGCAGAGACTGGTTAAAATGGGAAGGCACTGAATTCTGTGAGAAACTCTAAGCTTTTTTTCTTCTCCTATCCTGCTATCTTATTCTATTATCAGGAACTTTGTCTCCCAATACATGTAAATTCTACATCTCTGATTGAAGATCTAAACCATTTCCTGTTTATATAGAAATAATTTCTTAAATTAAAGCCTGCAAATTGTTTATTAAATACATGTGTTATTGCCTAACATTTTTTTCTTTCTTGTAGTTTTACTATATATGTCTGGGAAGTAAAACTCCCACTTAAGAGCCTATAAAGTCTGCTGATGTATCAGCAGTTGCCTTGACATTGTTAGATGCAAGTAAGCCCTACCCTGACTATTAAATAGAATAGAATCTAAGAAATATAAGAGGAAGGAGACTTCCAAACTCATTTTATGAGGCCAGCATTACCCAAGCCAGACAATAACACCAAAAGAAAATAAAGTCACAGGCCAATATCCTTTATGAACACAGATGCAAAAATCCTCAACAAAATATTAGCAAATTAGAATTCAACAATACACTAAAAGGATCGCACACATGAACAAGTAGGATTCGTTCCAGGGATGCAAGGATGGTTCAACATCCACAAATCAATGTGATACACCACATTAACAAAATGAAGGACAAAATTCATACTGATCTCAATAGATGCAGAAAAAGCATTTGGCAAAATGCAACATCCATTTATGATAAATAGAAGTGGATAAGCTTATTCATTCTAATAAGTGCATTGACTCTATTCATTTTTCTTGTAGTTGAAATTAACATTGGTCTTCCTAGCATCTCTTTAAAATCTTAGTTTCTGAAAATTATTCCTTTTAACCTGAATTTTTTCCTTTGTGTTTATTTTAGAGCTTGGGGAGTGGAGAGTATAAAAACAATGAAATAAAATCTACTCCCTTTTAACTATGCCCACATATATACACAGGGGGATGGGAGTTAAGGGTGATTATTACTCACAACATTCTTCCTCTGGACTTGGAGTTATTGATAATTGAGAAATACATACAATAGGGACATGGAGATCAGAGCGTCAGCATTACTATTAGTAAAGCTGAATGCAGCTTGGACCTGCAACCCCAACTAAGTTTCCTGGTACTAGCATTCATGTCTAGACTTTGGACTTTCTCACCAAACAGAACCTTCCAGCTGCAAGGGATGTTACTCACTACTTCCCATCCTTAGATCTCTAATAGTAAGTTATGTAGAAGATGAGGTCACACATGCATAGGACTTTGAACACATTAATTCTACTCACTCAGGAAACATGGACCAGGGGATGTTAGACTATTACCCCCATCATTTAGGATAAATCTAAATCCTCCTCCTGTGGAGAGGACTAAATAAGGGGAGAAAAGAGATACCAAAGGTTATACACTAGTAGAAGTATCATAGAAATATGAAAGCAGGGGCGTACTTGTTAAAGAAAATGGAAATGTCAATCAACATTCTTGTTGGAACTACAGTCATTGATCAGTTGCAACCATAAGTTGGCCAAGGATACAAGAATTTGGCAAAAATCAATAGAAGCATCCTATGAGCTTCAATTTGCTATATGGAATTTCCAGTAGATGATATTGTGTATTTGGTTATTACAGTATTTGTAAGTACATACCCTTCATATCGGTAATATTTAGAATAAACTTATGTACATATACATATATATACACACACACACTTTTTTTTTTTCAGGGTCGATTGTTAAATACTTTCCAGCAAACTACTGGGTACTGTTCTTTTCCTTCATTTCCTTCCCTCTGCTGGGTCAGTTGGGTACTAAGCTCTTCGATTCTACTTTCTAAACATTTCTTGGAATTGTTCACTTCTTTCCATTCCTACTGTTGATGCTTAAGAGCCCTGCCTCTTAGTTTACTAAGTTTCCTAATAGGTTTCTCAGTCTCCAGGCTTGCTTCCCTGCAAGATTAATTCTTCACACGGTCACCAGAGTGATTTTCCTAAAATGAAAATGTAATCATGTCATTCCTCTGTTTAACATTGTTCACTGGTTCCTCATCGATTTCAAGACAGTCTAAACCCTTTAACACAGCAGAAAAGAAAGTGTCTGCTTATCCTCTGCTCCCTGCACTTCCAACCTCTGTGTCACAGTCTGGGCTGGGTGCCACCTTTGCAGGTCTCTTTCATAGATATTATCATGCTGTATTGCTGTTGCCTTTTTTTGTCTAATATTTTGTTATAAAAATTTTCAAACATACACAAAAGTTGACAGAATTATATAGCAAACCCACTACCCACCATCTAGATTCCACAATTAACATTTGATCTATAATATTTGACATATTTGCTATATCATAATATTCATCCACCTCCCCATCCCTCTATGCATCTTCTGTTTATATAATGCATTTCAAAGTTGCAGACACCAGTACACTTGCTCCCAAACACTTCAGCATGATCTTACTAGCTAGAGTGGGATATCTGACTACTTGAAACTATTTTTGGTAAAACTTGTCATTGCCTTTTTCTTACCTATCTCTTCCACTAGGCCGAGGTGACTGTGTCATTTGTTTTCTACCCAAAAACAAATGAGACACAGTATGCCTCACACATAGTAGGAACAAGGTTAACATTTCTTAAATGAATACGTTTCAGATTTCATCAGATGTTAGTTTCTTGATTCATATATCAAAGTAATTTTTTCACCCCTTTGATTCATCTTCTTATTTCCCTACCCAGAAAATTTGTAGACAGCAACTTTCATTCTACCTATTCAGCATCATAGGGAATTAAGAATTTTAATCTGTTAATGATAGTAGACAAACTCTCTCATGTTGTCTTTCTACAAAGCCCCACAAGGTGGTGCCCTAATATCTTTTTTTCAAACAGTCGCCCCTCAAGACCCATGGTCAGTCCTCACTAATTTCTGTTAATATTTGGCATTTCTGAATTTGGTTAATTAGTGTAATGGAATATTATACATATAAATATAAGTAAGAAAAATTACTTACATAAATAAAATTATACATGTGTATTTCTGAATCTATGGCTCTGGATATAAACAATGAATAATGATATTAGGTACCTTATATTTGTGTGAGTTGTATATCATTAAAAAGTTTTTCACATCCAAAATAGTAAAATATGAATTCACCTCAAGTCCTATTTACTGTAAACTTTGTCCATGAAAAATTTACCCTTAGTACAGAATTTAAAAGGACAGAGGAAGAAACAAACTATTGTATAGGAGGAACTATGTAATTTAGATGTAACTCAAAAAATGATGACTCTGTTACCTCAACTGGGGACAATGTTATGTGAACCAGAGTTGTAAAGCGTTGACATAATGTGGGATAATAAGTTACTTAATGTTCTTAAAACACTTTAGTTCCAGAAATTTGATTGATTTATTTAAAAAACTTTCCTTGTTGAATATTCTTATTAAATCCCAAATGGACTGACCAGAAAACTCAAATGGATGTTGAGTTTCTGCAACTTTTTATTCATGCAAATGATGATATCTAACCATATTACTAGCTGTATTTTGATCAGGTATCAATAACATGCACAGTAACCACAGTTTACTCAAATCAGTGTAACAACAATCCCAGGCTACTCTGGCAAACCTGCCCAAACCTAAAGGAGAAAGTTCTTCAACTCGGGGCTCTCATAAATGGTGTTCATTGCCTTTGATGGCCCAGGCATTAAGATTTACACAGTGAGAGATGAGACTCATTATGTCCTGGAATTTAGCCCATGATAATTTGTCTTGAGCCATTTGCTACTAAGGGAAAATTCCTATTTTTCAAACATATATTGTTGGCCATATAACAGGCTCCTTTTTCTCCTGCTCTGGCACAAGCCTGGATGGTACCAAGGCCTAGAAACCTCCTGGGGTATTTAGGGATAATGAAAGATGACCAGCTGATGTACAAAGATCTAAACTTTGTTCCCTCACTATCTCACAGGATGATCTTTGGGTGGGTCTCAACACCTGCCCTCTATTTTATCACCTGTGAAGTGGAAGAATCAAATAAAAGTGGTCTCTAAGTTTCCTTCCAGTTCTGAGATTTGATGCTATTATTTGTCCCCAATAAAAGTGTAAATACCATCTAGTGGGAAATGGAAGAATTCACCAAGATACAATACAACACTTTCTAATACCTGAAAATAAAATCAACTAAATGAAAAATAGAAAATATTTTCCCCATTAAAAGCAGAGTTTGGTCAAGGCTTAATAAATAGATCAGGGGTCCCCAACCCCTGGGCCACACAGCAGGAGATGAGCGGTGGTCAAGCGAGCGAAGCTTCATCGCCGCTCCCCATCGCTCCCCATCTCTCACATTATAGGCTGAACCATCCTCCCTCCCGACCGCCCCATGGAAAATTCGTCTTCCACGAAACCTGTCCCTGGTGCCAAAACGGTTGGGGACCACTGAAATAGATTTAATCGTTTATTTTTGGGTGGATTCTGCATGAAAATGTTAAGACTTCTTTATTCACTGAAGGGAATAATTTTTTTAAAAGTTGGACAGTCAAACCTATGATAGAGCAAGACCTGTCTACTTTCAGCTATTTCTTAGAAAGGAAAATTGTAAAGATTTCCAGATAGCATCCTGATTTTTCGTCATAAAAAATCTGCTCTGGGCTTCCCTGGTGGCGCAGTGGTTGAGAGTCCGCCTGCTGATGCAGGGGACACGGGTTCGTGCCCTGGTCCGGGAAGATCCCACATGCCGCGGAGCGGCTGGGCCCGTGAGCCATGGCCGCTGAGCCTGCGCGTCCGGAGCCTGTGCTCCGCAACGGGAGAGGCCACAACAGTGAGAGGCCCGCGTACCGCAAAAAAATTTAAAAAAAAATTTTTAAAATCTGCTCTTAGTAAAGAATAAACAACACAGAAAGAGAAAATATAAATATTGAAGGAAAATTTCAGAGAAAGCTACAAGCTTGTAAAACCTCTCTTGTTCTCAATTAAATTAAAATTTTAGTCTCTTATTTCCAGAACTTCAGAGAACTTCCTTACGTACGGGGTCAAAAAAGAGAGATGGCATATGTAATACTACAGACATGATATTACACCTTTTTCCCCTCTGAAAATGCAATAGCAGCTGTGTTTTGCTACAAAGCCTTATGCTTATACTAATCTTCAGTGTTAAAGTTATACAGCCCTCTGTATTCTTCTCCTTGGTTAGCAAGGGATTACTTGGAGAGACATATCCTCGTTGTGTTCTACTTCCTCAGCACACTTCTTCTTCTTCTTCTTTTAATACCCAGCTATCTCCACATCTTAGCATACCTGGTCTGAAGAGCAGTTGACATTTGGTCAATTACACTTGACACTTGCCAAGAGAGATGCTTGGCCACAGTGATACAAAGTCAGCTTAATAAAATTCCTGCTAGTTGATGCTATACGAGGAGCAGACAATGGCATGGAGCCATCTACTGATCCATCCCCAACCCAACAGCTTTGCTTCTCATTGGGGCTTCTCCATCTGGCATGTATGAAAGAAGTCAGTCACCCATCTCATTCCTCATTGCCTTTGCATATATTTCCACCCCCTATTCAAAGTCTGGAAAAATCATGCTCACAATTTCCCAGCTACCATTCCATGAAGGAAAGGTGCCAAACAAGGAAACTGTTATTCCTTTTCCAGAACTTCTGAAGTCAATATACTTTAAACAGGCGAGCATTTCAAACCATGCAGAACATTGGTTCAAAATAAGCTTTCTTGTTTCCATTCTAGGGTAAACTGAGCTAGCCACACAGGAGTCTTCTCTTGCCAGGGAAGCCTGTGGGTTTAAAAGGCATTTGGTACATAGCTGGGCATACTGAGTGCTAAAGTTTGCTGAAGATTTAAATACAGGATTAGATTTTAAATTGTTAATCTACCCAAAAAATAGTTTCACAGGGATGTTCAGAGGGGATTGCTTCCTGATTTCAAGTTCTCTTTCTGCGCAGTAGTTCTTCCAGCTAACACAGAAAATCTGTTAGTTTTGCTCTCATAATCTATTTTTATTTTTTGGCCTGGTTTTATTTTTTTAAATTTTTTAAACATCTTTATTGGAGTATAATTGCTTTACAATGGTGGGTTAGTTTCTGCTTTATGACAAAGTGAATTAGCCATACATATACATACATCCCTGTATCTTCTCCCTCTTGCATCTCCCTCCCACCCTCCCTATCCCACCCCTCTAGGTGGTCACAAAGCACCAAGCTGATCTCCCTGTGCTATGCAGCTGCTTCCCAATAGCTACCTATTTTACGTTTGGTAGTGTATATATGTCCATGCCACTCTCTTACTTTGTCCCAGCTTACCCTTCCTGCTCCCCATGTCCTCAAATCCATTCTCTAGTAGGTCTGTGTCTTTATCCCCGTCTTGCCCCTAGGTTCTTCATGACCGTTTTTTGTTTTTTTTTTAGATTCCATATATATGTGTTAGCATACAGTATTTACTTTTCTCTTTCTGACTTACTTCACTCTGTTTTCATACTCTTTTGATTGACTGGGTATGCAGCTGTACTACAGCTTGGAACTCTGGTGAAGTTGAAGTTAACAAAGTAAACGTAGAAAATGGGGTTCTATGGAAACAGAAAGGCAATTCAATTTTTGACTTGACCTCTGAACTCACTGAAATTGTGCATGTAATATTAAGACAGAAATGGTGGTGGTTCTCTACAGCCCTGTAAAAATATTGGCATGGTCAGGAATTAGTTACAATGAAAACGAATGAAATACCCTTGCAGCAATCTGATACTACCTTGGAGAAGGTGGAAAAGTCAAACAGGCCCTGTGATCGAACCACAGTCATCATACAGAGTGGGACTGAAATGTTTTTAAATGGCTGTGTGCCTCCTGCTCCCCATAATATAATGGGAAATTCAGACTACTTGGGTGTAATTCTTTGAGTATACAAAAATATTCATTAATAGATGTTTGGTTGTGTTGCTGTGATCTATTTGGATTAGAAACTTTAAAAATCTCAACGTGGATAATTTTTTATAAATATGAATGAAAACCCTTTTCTCTTGCCACATGCCAGTTTTCAATACCACTGGCTTGAAATTAAAAAAGGCAAACTCTATATTTTATTAAAGCATTTATAACTGATTTTTCTACTAAAGGTGATACACGGCAGATGATTTTTCACCATCTACCATAATGTGGAACAGACATTTTGTCTTGCATCTCCTGCTTTTGCCAGCTTTTATGAGTCAAGCAATATATGGTCAAAGAAAGAAAGGATCAAAGTCCAATTTACTTGCAAGGAAAAGTCTCCAGGGTAAAAAAGTGTTTTGTTCTGTCTTTATTAGTTTTAGCCTCTTAAAACCCTAATATGAATTTTTCCAAATAGCATTTGATGCAAATAGCAAACCACATATTTAGGTATATATGTGATATTCTATTTTGATATGATAATAATGCACCTTACAAACTTATAGAGCATACTTATAAAAACATCAGAATTTCTAGAGCACTTGTACATTTATTATCTCATTTGAGCTTCACAGTAGCCTTGTTAGAATGGGCATGACAGAGATTGCCACTCCCATAGACAAAGAAACTGAGGCCCAGAGAGGTGAAGTGGCACACTCAAGGCCGCAGGCAAATTAATTAGTAAGTCACAGAGCTAGGATTCAAACTTAAGTTCTCCCTGTTAGGTTTCTTTGTCCCTTACCACTGCTACAATATGATGTGTAGTCATTTTCTCCCTTGATTTCAAAAAAGTTAAAAAAAAATAAAACAAAACAAGATGGGGCCTCACGAATATGAGATACAGTTTGAGAATTAGGCAGAGTATTATTTACTTCTAGACAATTTTGCCTAGTGCTTGTTGAATTTTGGAACTATAATGTACTTTCTTTCCCTCTCACTTTAAGCAAGTTTTACTTTGGGAAGATGCTCGGAATATATGGTATTTTGTTTGCTTTTGATTTGCACAATTTTACAAGAGGAAAAGAATTTGTAGACTTAGAAAGAGATTTAGTTCTTTACAGTGTAAGCCCTATCTCAGTAGTGCCTCTCTTTTTCACTTCCTTCTCCTCTCAGAAGCAAGCAATTCACGACCACATCACCTCAGGCCTTTCCTTATGCAGAGCTGTTTCACGAGTAAGGGCAAGGATTTTGCCTAACCTGTTCGTCCTATTTTAGACCTCACTTGCTTCATAGATCTTGTCTTCATCGTGGACAGCTCTGAAATTTCTAAAATTTTTCTCTTTGACAAACAGAAAGATTTTGTAGATAGCTTGAGTGCCAAGATTTTTCAATTGACCCCGGCTGGCTCCTTGAAATATGACATCAAACTGGCAGCCCTTCAGTTTAGCAGCTCTGTCCAAATTGATCCACCTTTTTCTTCTTGGAAGGATCTACAGACTTTTAAGCAGAGGGTCAAATCTATGAATTTCATTGGGCAAGGTACTTTCTCTTATTATGCCATAGCCAATGTCACAAGGCTACTTAAGAGAGAAGGGTGCAAAGATGGTGTGAAAGTGGCTTTGCTGATGACTGATGGCATCGACCATCCAAAGAATCCAGATGTTCAAAGTATTTCTGAAGATGCCAGAACTTCAGGAATATTATTTATCACCATTGGACTCTACTCTAGTCAATGAAATCAAACTTTGTTTGGTATCTGGGGATCCACCCAGTGAACCCATTCTACTGTTGAATGATTCAACCCTTGTAGATAAAATTCAGGATCACCTGGTAGGTACCTAATGGGTTGGTTTTGTATATATTTTTCACCATAATATTGATAATTTGTTTACAAATTCTGTAAGGATAGATAGTGGGCCAAAAAGATGAAAGGGAAAAAAATCCTCCTTGGAAATGTGAAAGAAGAATTTCTCCCATGTGCCTCTCTACTTTCTTGATAGTTTATACCACGTAATCTGGGGAAGTCCCAGACTCATTCTCTGGAACTTTATTGTCAGCTACTGCTGAGGATTTTGGAAGAATTAATTTCCATTCATCCACCTCAGACTCCTGTTTGTACATCCTGGGCTCATTGAACACTGCTGACTTATATTCGATTTGTAGTCAACTTGTGGTCCGCTATATTTGTACTAAGTTATTCTTTTCCCATTACAGATGTGCAGGAATATTTTTTGACTGTTTGTCTCACCTATTGCCATATTATGCTCAAGTGAAGTTCACAGACTTCCATTAAAAAAAAAATCTCCTTGTTTTTTAGGTGTTAACAAGGTCACCCAGTTTTAAATCAGCTATAACCTGCTGTCGCCCCACAGTTTCTCCCATCAAATCAATGAGTCCCACTAGATTGATCTGATTAGCTGTGTCACTGCTTTTCTTTATTGGTTGTGAGAGCCTTTCCTTGCTGCTAGGGAAAACAGAAGGCAAAGCAATCAGAACAAAAGCCCTCTTCACAACATTTCTCAAGGAGGAAACTCCTGGAGATAAGGTGGTTGATTTAAGTGTCAAGATTGATTTTCTTAAGAATATTGATTTAAAAAAAGTTTCTTGAGAGGAGGGCAAGGACAATGTGTCCTTTAGGTCCTGAGCACTCCATATGGGCTCTTTTCTATCAGTTGAAAAAACCGCAGGCCCCGTTTCAGAGTCTGTTTTTCTCCTTTTGTCCCTTCCCTCAATTTTTTTCCCAACATTACTTTGATTTTGTTACTCTCAGCTGTTTTCAGCATGAGATGCTGGGTTTTTCTTACCTAAATAATAGTGATCATGTCTTGAGCGCTCTCTGTGTATTATGCATTGCTCTGAGTACTTTACATATTTATTTTATTCAATGTTTACAACAATCTTATGATGTAGGTACTATTATTATCTTCGTTTTATAGTTGAAAATTTGAGGCCAGCTAAAAACCCTGGAGTCTGCATGCTTAACCCTGTAAAGTTATATTGAGAAGGAGAGTAGTAATTATTTTTTATGGTTTTCTCAATTAGAATTGCCTTGAAACAGTTAAGGAACATCCCTTCTCCAAAGTTACTATTGTTTCTAGCCTTTTTTAACTTGGGCATTAGGGGTAGATGGGGAGAGTTCTGCCTAGACCGCAGGTGATAGGCTCAGCTCCCAGGTACTTGGGGTGAACGCTTTACGTGAGCATCCCTTCTGCAGGAAAGGGGAATGTGCTGGGTGCCTGGCTAACTGCCTAGCCCTGCCTGCACCATAGTTTAAGGAGTCCTCACCCCTGAATAAAAGAGAAGTTTCAAGCATGTTCAGGAGAGAACCCTGGGGTTGTGATGAGTCACCTGTTGCTGCCTGGAGAGGACACAGGACAGGCAGCTCCTTGTTTGGCCAGATGTGTCGGTTCGGGAGGTTCATACGCCCTCCAGACACACCCTTGCCAAGAGCTCCTGCCCAACTGAGAACACAGGCTGTTGGCAGTAAACCTGAAGCAAGACTGCTTGTTTCTGGGGAAACCAAAAAATGACTTAGCATCCTAATGACTGCTCTTCCATAGCATCTTGTGATTTCAGCTTATCTGTTCAGATGGAAGCTCTGTGAAGAGAACTCATTAGGCTTTTCAAAGAAAGATATCAAGCTTCAATGTTTCAAATTGCCGTGGTCTAGGAAGCAGAACTTGACTTTTGATCAGACCATTGGAAAAAGTCCTCATCTAATCTGTTTCTATGACATCTGTAGTTCAATTTTTTAAACTTTTTATTTTGTAATTATTACACAGTTGATTTTTTAAAATAAGTTAATCCAGTATAATTTAAGTACACCTGTGTCTACTTTGAGTGCATGTTTCCCTGAGTTTTGATAAACGTATACACCCATGAAACAACCAGCACAAGTAGGAAAGAGAACACTTCTATCATCCCTAAAAGGTTCCTTATGCCTCTTTGCAATACGTGTTTCTCTTGTCCCTTAAATGCTACTGATCTGACTTGTCATCCTAGATTAGTGTACTTTCTAGATTTTTACGTAAACAAGCTCACAGCACGTGCACTCTTTTTGTGTCAGGCTTCTTACTGCCAGCATAATGATTTTGAAATGCATCTGGGTTGTTTTTTTATCAGCAGTTTATTCTGTTTACTGCAGAGTAGACTTTAGTTGAATTTCACTGTGGACAAAGGAGTGTCCACAGTGAACAGATTTTGCAGGAGCCAAGACAAATCAAGGAACCATCACACATTCCTTGACACCTCTTGCAGGAAGTATCACATAAGAATCCCATGAAAGCATTTTAGTTCTGAATTACCCAAGAGAGACCTGATGATTCCAAGGTGAAGAAAATACTTGTGCTCCTATTTTATTATGATTTACATAACAGTATTGAAACCTAAGAAACAGATTCAAACCAATCTCCTGGATATATTACTTGGTCCTTCAAAAGAGCAAGAGAGATTTTAAAACTTCTTTATCACCTTTGATATTAAAAATTTTAAAGTCTTTATGGGAATAAAGGTTGTGGCAAATTGGTCTCATTCTCTGAAGATAATTAAGCAAAACATCCATTTAGTGTATCCTCTCCTTCACATACAAAGGGATCAACTTGAATGGCTATTCTGCTACCGTAGTAAGCTGCAAATATATATTTTTTATCATAGAGTTTGTAATCCTTGCCTACTAAGTTCTTTATTCTCATCCCATTTGCTGTCATGCTAATAACTTTGACACCTTCCTCACATTTTCTCCATTCCCTTCTCATAGCCTTGACCTCACGGTCACTCACAAAACTGGCAATTCCATTCTAGCCTTCTTTCTTCACATATATGCCATCATAAAACTCTGACTCCATTAGTAAAATGACCCTTCTTTTGCTCTGGTGAGGTCCTTTCTCTATATTTTTTCATTTAAACCAGTGGTCCACAACATTTTTGGCACCAGGGACCAGTTTCATAAAGACAATTTTTCCAAGGACTGGGGCGGACAGGGGAAGGTTTCAGGATGATTCAAGCGCATTACATTTATTGTGAACTTTATTTCTATTATTATTACATTGTAATATATAATGAAATAATTATACAACTCACCATAATCCTGACAGGAGGAAGAGCTCAGGTGGTAATGCGAGCGATGGGAAGCGGCTGTAAATAGAGATGAAGCTTTGCTCACTCGTCCGCCCCTTACCACCTGCTGTGTGGCCCAGTTCCTCACAGGCCATGGACCAGTACTGGTCCATGGCCTGGGGGTTGGGGACCCCTGATTTAAACTACAGTATCCACCTAGACCTTAATTGAACATGCCCTTCCCTCTGGCTTTGACCATATTCTCCCAGCTGTCCTCCACACAGCCTGCCTCTCCGCTTAAGTGAAAGGCCTCACTACTTCCCAATTCTCCAGCTCTGTCCACATGGGCCCTTCTGTCCACTCTTTTTAAATGTCCCTTCTCACTGCTTCCTTTGTCTGATTGCCCACACTAGTCTTTATGCCCTTTTTCCTTATAAACTTTGACATATAGAACAGCATTCCATCAATGAGCTGGTCCTTTGCATTTCTTTATTCAAAATTATCCAGAAAGTCCAACTATTCCAAGAAACCGTCCTGTTCCTCCCCCTCAACGCCCCCAAGTCTAGGATCTTCCCAAGCAGCTTGCTTTGCCATATTTTCTATCACTGGGGCTTATAGGCGGTAAGTGCCCTTAGGGAACGGAGCTTTGTTCTTTGTTTCAAACAGTCTTATCTGTTATGTAGTTTTGAATCCATTTTTGTTTGCACAGAAATATAAATTCCAGCAAACACAAAATCAAATGAGTTCCAAAAATAATTAGTAAGTTGTGCTGTTATGGTTTTTAAGCCCGTGGCACATATTTTTAAGGGGTAATATGGCAAAGCAGAAATTGAATTTTCAAATGAAAAGCTTAAAAGGTGTAAAATTACCCAGGAGCCACAGCAGCAGTTAAATTTATCAGTTTAAAATTGATAAGGATATTGCTTATTGTAAAAAGGTGGTAAAGTGACACAACTTTGAATTTTTCCTTATTTTAGTAGTTATTTTCAAATATTACAATTTGACTTGAATTATTAGTTGTTTTATCGTCTCTTTTGAACTCCTTTCAAATTCCTTTCCTCTTTCTCCCTCCCAGAGGAAACCAAGTTTCTGACGTATATTTTAAATATTTTCACAATTTGGATCACATTGTATGTGTTCATTTGCAACTTGCTTTTCCACTCAACTTTTTAGGAAATTTATCTATGTTAAAACACATAAATTCATCGCATTGACTTTAACTGCTGAGTAGTATTTTGTTTATTGATCCATTACACTAATATCTTATTTCAAATTTTTGGCTCTTAAAAACAATGAATGCTGAAATATACAAGTACAAGAATTTCTCTAGGGTATGCCTGGAAGGGATGTCAGGATCACAGGTGGAAGCAAGGACTTGACCTGGGCAGCCTAGAGATAAAGCATGTACATTTCAACTTTCTAGGCACAGCCGAATGTTCTGGAGAGGGTAAAGCCATTTTACACTAAAATCGTCAGTTTTTCTGAGTTCCCATTCTCCACATGACCTACTAGTTCTTAAAGATACAAGTATCTCACCTGCTTTCAGCCAGGGTTTACACTGGCTAGTAATTTAAAATCACTGGGGCAGGGGACGATGGAGAGAGAGGGAAAGAAAGCCATAGGTGAGACTGAATTTGGTAGACAGGGTCTGTGGCCAGTTTTACAGCTCCCAAGACCATGTTGTCAACCTTTCTCATTTTATAGATGTGGAAAATGACCTGGAAGGATATATGACGTACCTAAGGCCAGGTGGCTAGATAATGGTGGAAACAGGATGAAAACCCTGGATGATGAAATTCCCAGCCTAAATTTTTCTCTGATTAAATCCCTAGAATCACTTAAAGCATTTTGCTATCTCTTCCCTCTAAATGCTTCATTTGATTGGAAATAAAGGTAGAGTAAATACAAAACTAAAAGGATACAGAGTCCTCCATAAAGGTACAACTCTGACTTATCTTTTGCTTCTTCATTACATGCTTTATTTTTAACATCTTGCAACAAATATTCTAGTGCTTTTTGCTTCCATCTTCTATTTCACCATGTAAATTACCCCTCAGATTCAGTCATAAGGCATTAATTTGACACATAACTTCTACCTTAAGAAAGAAATAATTCTATCTGTAAACGTAAGTTGTCCAGTGTTTGACTTCAGACACGACCTTCAGTGCTCTTGTCAGGTAATACCACACTGAGCTCGAGTAGGGTAGTGAGACCTACATGTTGGACAAAAACCACATCGGGAATTTCTCTAAAATTATGAATTTAAAGTAGTTTTGAAAAACATTCTGGCTACTTCATTTCTGTGTGGTTAAGTAGAAAATAGCACTGAACTTGGTTAGGCAGCTCAGCCCAAGTGTGTGACCTTGGGCAAGTCACAGCACTGCGTCTCACATTTCCTTAGGAGAGAATGAGCTGCTGGACCACATTGACTTGTAAGGCCCATTAATATTTCATGAAATTATCACCCTAAAATTTATGTTTTAATGCTGAAAAATAAGTGCATATCTGTAAAGGAATAGAAAAATAGAGAAGAGAAAATACACAATTACATATTCTGCCAAAGTCTGTAAATAAAAGTGAGAAATTTCTTATTATGGCTGATTAAGCTTGTAGCCAAACTATGGAGATTACAGAGCTGATAAAAAAGAAACAAGAGATAAAACATAGGATGCAAAAGGATAAAATTTCTAGAAAAAATTACTTTTAATGAATGCTAGTGCCCTTCATGTCTTCTATTAGTAGACGGCTCAGAGTGCTCCTTGGGTTGTTGGCTGGGGCTTCATTGATTTTACAAGGTTAAAAAGGCTGAATTGTTATTTTTTTTGGAAATTGCATATCCCATAGGAAATAATTAAGGTTAATAAGAAGCTGGAAGCAGAACCGTGAATTGAGTTAATGTTTCATTCTTTTTTCCCTCCTAGGATATCTTATTTGAAAAGAAGGTAAGCACCACATGCTGTGATTACTATGAATCACTCTAAAAGCTCACATAAGCAAACCAGCATTATAACTCACGTTAGAAGATAAGGTGTGACTAAATAAAAATGCTTAATTCTTTTTAAAATGAGCCACTCTATTTTGAGGCAGCCATTTGATTTATTTTATGTCACCCTATCCAATGCAGGTTGGAAAATTTAGAAAAAGTAGGAAATATTTAAACGATTTTAGAGAGTGATTTTAGAAATCAGTGATAACCAGACACCATAGTGTTTGCTGACTTTGACATGACTTCCTTTTTTCTAATTGTGTCTCAATACCTGCTACTTACGGGGGTCCTCCACTCTAGGAACTGTGCCTTGTGTTGGCCAGGGTTAGGCAGTGTTCCTGGTTATGGACAGGGCTTAGAGTTGCCCCCTGCTGCCTGGTGGCTGACTAAGCTTATTCTCTTCCCTGTTGGTGGCAACCAGACCAAGTGACAAGGGAAGCTGGCCAGTATCGACTGGACGGTACTCAGCACAATAGATGACCGTGAACTTGCTGAGGACCGCTCTACTGGATGTGTGTTTCCGGGCAAAGAGTTTGGAACATCTGAACTTTGTTCGATAAACTGATTCTTTAACATTAGGAGTATCACATAAAATAATAGGAGCCAACCAAAGCTTGTAGAGCACTACGTTTCATTATTTTATATGCCATTAAGACAGATTAAAAAAAAACCCTCTGGGGCTTCCCTGGTGGCGCAGTGGTTGAGAGTCCGCCTGCCGATGCAGGGGACGCGGGTTCGTGCCCCGGTCCGGGAGGATCCCACATGCCGCGGAGCGGCTGCGCCCGTGGGCCATGGCCGCTGAGCCTGCGCGTCCGGAGCCTGTGCTCCGCAACGGGAGAGGCCACAACGGTGAGAGGCCCGCGTACCACAAAAAAAAAAAAAAAAAAAAAAAAAAAACCCTCTGTCAAACTATGATACAGTACCTTCTTATGAATTACAATTTTTCATTTTATACTATGGCAAGAGTCCTTTTAGATCTATTTAGATATACATTTTTAAATCCTGTTATCACTTTTGTGCATACAGATAAGGGAAAATATAAGCAAACTAAATTGGTTATTTCTAAAACTTCTTCACATTCAAAGTTGAAATCCTCTAAAATCACTTTTTGTCTCAGAGTCATTATTGGCTTTTCTACACAATACCAGCCCCTGTGCCACCAAAAGTGTTGGTGATGCAGCATTTCTTCAAGTGCTCTTGTTGTGTCTCTGGAGTTTTATTCCATCTCATTCTGGAAGCGTTGAAGTGCATGCGCAGAAAATGCCAGCTTCATCTTGGTTGGGCCTGACTCATTTAATATGCATTCTGGTTTCAAAGATGCAAAAATAAGGAAAAATATGCATCTTAGAATTGATAAAATATGGTATAAGTCAAATTTTTTCCTTTTTTGAGTAAAGGAGTATTTGGTGTTTGTATATTATTGAGCCTGGATGCGTTGTATAGAAGAGAAACAGCAGAAATTCCCAAAGTCCACTGAAAATGTTTATTTTTCCATTTTAACTGGCAAATGATGTTATACATAAATTTTTAATGGGAGGTCTATTTTACTTAACCATGGCAACATTTAATAATACTTTATTAGCTAGGTCTTCCCAGATCAGGGTTTTCCTGGAAGAATTTAATAGGGAGAGCAAAAGCTCCATATATTTGCAAGGTAAAGTTTCTTCAAGGAGTGTTCCATTTAGTTGTGTACTGAATGAGATTTAAAATGCTATATTTCACTGAATGTAAATATTGTGCTTCACTATTGATTTAGTGTGAACGCAAGATTTGTGAATGTGAGAAGGGGGATCCAGGCGACCCAGGGCCTCCTGTGAGTATATTTCTGTTTTGAACTTAGGGTCAAGTCAGGAAGTCCTAGCGATGATAGCTCTGCCCTGACAACACTGGGCTGCTTTGTGCTGCTGAAAAGCAGTTGTGTGCAAATAGCAGCAAAAACAGAAATGCTGTTCCTTTCTTTTATTCCTAAAGGGATACATTCTGTCCTTAGAAATAAGCTTGAGATTTTACTGAACTGAACTGAGGGCAGATTTGGTTTAAAATGACGACATTCTTCCCACGAAGGATATTTCAGCATCACTTCTGATGCAACAATTGAAGCCAGAATTTCTCAATACTGAAGTGAAAATTTAGAGAAAGAGCTCATACAAATCCTCAGTGCTCTAGACAAAGCTTTATCCTACTTCCACCTAGAAACAAGTGACCTCTCCAGAAATTAACTGTGTCTTCACACTTAGCCAAGTGCAACCCCAAAATGCCTCGTGGGGGAGGAAGCTTGTCAGGAAGCTCTGGAAATTAGAGTGAATTGTGTGAAATGGGAGACACCAGTTGGCAAACAAAGGTAAATGGCAGGATTTACTAAGATGATTCAATACTTGAAAAGATAATCCCCAAAGGAGTGCTTCCTTTATATTCTGCCCTAATATCTGGTAGGTGCCATGTCTGTACTGGGAAGGCATTGGGAACGACATCACAATGACTGGAGATGCTGAATGCTTCTCTAACAGACACCTTCAGGTGCCTCCACGCTGCTGCTTCAGTTTTTCATTTACTTCTGTGATTTCAAACCTTAGAGGTCAAAAGCCCTGTGGAGATATTTCACAAAAATTCATTGATAATGTTTTTGACCTGATGATTGTATTTGGGGGCAGGGAGGGGAATGTGTACAGTGAATTTCTTAGACTATAACACATTTTCCCTTGAGTCTTGGGTCCAAAGCCTAAACTTTTCCAAATCATTCTACTAATCAAGGCATTAGAAAGAGGGAGTGTTTGTCTTCTTTTTCCTTCAAAATACAAGTTAGATATATTACATGATAACGTGGCAGTCAGTAGAAGCTAATTTTGGCCAAAGCAAAGGTTTAACTTTCCCTTTCTATAAAGTCTTACTTTATATTATTACACCAAGAGATTGCCAGGGAAGGTTTGCTCGGGATATTCAATTACATTTTAGAATAAACAGTAAAAAGAAACCTTACAACTGCTGAGCTAATCTGACTATTTCAGTCCCTTAATATTGTTGGAAGAAATTACTGTACCATGTTTTAATAGCGATAGCCATAGAAATATGTTATTTAACATTTATTGAGTGTTCCCAAAACCAGTTCACAGAAAAGCGAGATTTTTGGTGGTTTGAGAATAGGAAAATAAAATGCCTTTCTAGAATAGGATTGAAGAACTCTCTTCTTCCATCTTTTGAGATTCTCTCTTGGACATCAGGAATAGAGAGACATTATCTTTTTTGAGCAAATCTAGAGAATCTGCCATTTCAAGACTGTGCTGTCTTCCTGGTATGTAGTAAGGGAAAATAGAGTTGAATCTCTGCTTGGTATGTAAAGTGTTTTTTACAATCTTCTCTAATTTTATGGAATGAAGCTGATCAGAAATTAATGTAAGGTGTAGGAAACTAATAGAATGCCTGGCTCCATATAATCTTTTTTCCCTTTGCCTTCAGGGTACACATGGAAACCCAGGTATCAAAGGTGAGTAAGGACCTAAAGGAAACCCGGTAAATGAATAAACAGCTTTCACTTAAACCAGTGTATCGCCTTCTAGGTCTATTTAAATAACAAAAATTAAAAAAACAAAAGATTGTAATATATGCCAATGCCAAAAATCTGATGATTCCCACGAAGAATACAGGCTGTTTACTTCCTACATCATCTGTCTGGTTTGTGTAAGCTTGTATTTACAAATTCTGAGAAACATATGACCATTTTAGTCAATAAGTTCAGGAAACCTAGGGAGGTGAATAAAGAGAAACTTGTTCTTAAATAATGGAGGCCTAAATTAATTACTACAATGTTCCACGAATCACTAATACATATTCCAAAACAGATTGCTATTGACACTTGTATTTTTTATGGATTCACTTGATGGGTAACTCACCTACAATAACAATAGGAAAAACACCAGATTGTCTCTTACTCCCAAACCAAGTTCAGGCATTTCCCCAATTCTTTTCTTTGTGTACTCATCAAAAAAATCCTAGATTAATTAAAAAAAAAATCATATCATTGTTGGGATGATGGTCTTCCAAGTTCAAGAGCAACAGAAGGAATCATAGGAGAGAGATTAGCAGATGCAACCATGTGAAAATTTGAGGAAAGTTCGTATATAATGAAAAATAATAATTAAAATAAAGAGGAAAACATATAGGGAAATGTTTATGTCAAAATACAATGGATATTGGGTTAATTGCTATAGTACATAAAGACTTTATAAAATAGATGAGAAACAAATAATTAAATGGTCAAAGGACACAAACAATTTTCAAGACAGGAAATAAATCCAGTGAAAAAAGAAATAGAAAAATGTTTAATTTCACTGGATAATGAATGAAATTTAAAGACAGACAACGAGGTACCCTTTACTACTAATTATTCACATTTTAGAAACTTTGGACTCCAAGGGTGTTGGGTTGTTCTTTGCGAGGGAGGGGAGTAATTTTCTAGTTCACGAGTTTGTTCTTTTCCGTATTTTAAATTTATAAAAAACATTTCTTATAGCACTTAACACAGCAATATTAAAACAATAATAACTAGTTATAGCAATGTGGTGGTGAAGCTGGTTTCCTCTTCATTGCAAAGGTAACTTGGCGCAGACACACAAACACATTTGGAAGCAATTAGGCACCATAAGAAGCATTCAAATATTCAAAATTTTAATGCCAGTAACTACATTTCTGAGAATATGTTTAGAGAGGTAATGAATAATATAATAGGTTAGGTGCATGAAAGTATTTTTGCCAGTTGCCTGCTTGTCAAAGAAAGGGAATGTAAAGCATCCTTGGGTGGTTTTACAACACACACACACACACACACACACACACACACACCCACACACACACACACACACACACACACACCCCTACACTCACCCACTTTGTATGGGTCTAAATTGATGCCATCATGTCTTCTTTTTGCTTGGTTAAATACCTGTTGTAAGTCTTTGCACACATGTCATTTATTTGGCTTGTAATTTTGTGCCATATAATATATTTTCCTAAGTCTTGCTGAAATCAAGCAATCACTCTTAAGGACATTTTGGAAAACATTCCAAAGCCCCTTGGAGAAAAGCCAGAGTAGCTGGCTCTGAGTGGGTACAATGCTATATTTGAGAACAACGGCCGTGTTGTTAAACTAGGATGCAAGTCTTGGCCTAAGCTGTGAAGATATACCTGGATTCTGCACCCTACACATCTGGCTTCACTCCAAAGGGCAAAGGCTATCTGAGCTGCTATTTTCTTCCCTAGACTGCATGGTGAAAATGTCAATGGTCAAGGTCAAAGATATTTTCCCCATTGGTTTAACGTATCAATCCGGGAAATCTGAATAGTGAATTTTATTGAGCAATCACTCACTCTGCAGGGCCATGGAATTTTAACTAAGTTTTTTTCTTGACACAGGGTGATGCTCCAAAAGGGGAACCGGGAGAAAGAGGCCCAGGGGTACGTACACAACTGAAATGCCTTCCTAAGAAAGTAATCCCAGGACGCTAAGATTCTGTAATGGATCATTTTGACCCCTGCAATGCAAGTGCAAAAATGATTTATGTCCACGTGTGCTCTTGATGGCTCAGACAGGCAATCAGACAGATTATGATCTTAGAAGTGGAAATGTGAGGAGAAAATACTCTGTCCAAAAGGAGTGATGATGGGACAGGGCGGTCCACCGCATAACATTTCTTGATACTCAAGTTGAGATTTGTGAAAAGCTCAAATAAGAAAAATATTTTGTTTTGCTTCCTGTGTTTTTTTTTTTTTTTAATAAAGAGTAAATTAAAATTCTGGGAGCAGAAGAATTACATAATCTCAACTATCCTTTTGTAAATCCAATTCTACAGGCAAAAGAAGAGATTGTTCTAGTTGATTTATTATCCCTAAAATTAGAAGATGTCAAGAGATTGTGTGAGAAAAAATTATAGTACATTTCTTCTTTTGCATTGTCCTGGAGAACTGCAGCAGTATAGCAAATAGCAGAGAAATGTACAGTGACTTAAAAGGAGGCTGCATGGCATTTCTCCTCCCAGCTTTTCCCCTTGGATGAAAGCCCAGGACTCAGACCCAGAGGTTTTAAAAATGGTTCTCTTGGTGTTTTTAATCAATTTCATGAAAAATTCTGATACAAAGTTTGATAATTTCAATGGAAATTCCTTCAGAAATTTGTGTTACTCATTCAGGAAAGACTTCTTAGGTATTTTATATATATAAAGCCTATTGTTATGTGAAAATAAAATTAAGACAAAGCACTTATTTTTGTGAAACGTTCATTATCTCAGAGGAGAGGTAAAACAGCTACAGTATGAAGTGGAATGTCAAAATATTGTAAAAATTTCACACATAAAGTATAATGGGCATTCAGAGGAGACCAGAGCTATCAGGGTAGGTTCTACAGAATGACCCTTGAAGGGTGTAGTACTGGGACAGGTAAAGACAGAACAGGAAAGTGGAAGGGGCAGGCATTCTAGATGGAAAGTGCTGTGAGCAGCAACCAGAGGGAGGGCAAAGTGTGGGGAATGGTGAGATGGGGTGCCTAGGGAGGAGTATTGGCGGAGTGGTTGGTCCATGCCGGCTGGAAGGCTGGGCTTTGCAGGGTGATGGGCACCTCCCGAGATTTTAGATGAGGCGTATGGCCCAAGAGCTGTGGATTTGGAAGATTAATCTGGCCTGGCTCTAAAAGCAAAACTGAAGTGGGAACAAGGAGAAGGAAAGAGCATTTTGAAGAAGGTTTGTTGCTACAGGCTGTAGGAGAAGTAACAGGGTCATTAGCTAGAGCTGCTCCAGCCAATGTGAAAGCTGCTGGCCATGTGTGCTTACCGAGCAGTGGAAAGAGGCTAGCCGGAGTGGAGGTGTGCTGGAGGAATAAACTACACACTGAATTTTTATGACTTAGTACCAAAAAAAAAGATGTAAAATATCTCATCAATAATTTTTTAATATTGATCACATGTTAAAATGACAGTTTTTGGACCTATTGTGATAAATACAATATATTATTAAAAATTAATTTCACCTGTTCATTCTCGCATTTTTTAAGTGGCTGTTAAGGAATTGAAAATGACATAGGTGGCTCACGTTATACTGGACAGAACTGGGCTACAGTGATGACAAAACGGAGAGCAAGAGAACATTGTGAGAACCAGGAAGGCGTAGAAATGAGGGGATGCAGTGACTAGCTCTACCTCAGACGTTCAGCAAGATTTACTCAACACTTGCCATGCGCTGGGCGCTCTTTTAGGTGCCGGGGATACAGAGGTGAGCAAGGTGGTGAAACCCTGTTTCATAAAGCGTTCAACCAACAGACAAACAAGTGAGTAAGAACTCCAGTCAGTGAGAGGGTTATGAAAATATAAAACAGGGTGGTCCTAGGCAGAAAGAGCAGCAAATACAAAAGCTCTGAGGCGGGAGCAAGCTTGGTGGGGCCCAGGAAATGCAAAGAGAGACAGAGTTTGAGGAAGAGTGGCGAGGAAGATGAGGCTATGAGGTAGGCAGGGTCTAGATCACACAGGGCCTTGTTGGCCAGGGTCAAGAGAGTGGATCGAAAACTAAGTGCCCTGGAAGCTGTTGGAGGATTTTAACTAGTTGGATTAAAAGAATGGAAGGGGCAAGTTGAGAGCAAAGATGATTATAAATTTTGATTCTGTGTGATTTGAAATATGATGTTGCCATTCATAGAAATAGGGAAGTCAGAAGCAAATTTTGCAGAGACCAATAGTGCAGTGCTGAATATCTCAAATTTGAATATTTTAAAACTAGTAAGTAAGGTGCCCTGAAAGGAAGAAAGAAAGGTGAGATCAACCAAACAATAAATTGACCAGAGAGTTAGGAAAACAAAACAAAAACCAGAAAACAGGGAAAAGAGTATACTATAAAAAGTAATATTCCTTTATTCTTGTAAACTGTATCGGCTCCTTCCGAAATACAGTCTTAACGCTCTTACCATAAAATAATGACAGAATTTTAAATATGGTGGTATATTATAAGCGGTGGAGGGCACCCCAAAATTCCTGAGATTGAAAGTCCAGTCTTTTTTTGTGCTGCAGACATGAACTGCTTTTATAAAGAACCCCAATTTAACTATCTTAATGTGGCCTTTAATTTCGAGCACAGCACTAAACATAAGACCGTTTATGTGAATAAGTATTTCCGACACGGATTAAATTGTAGTGTAACAATTTTTTTGACTAGTTTTACTTTTATTTTCAGTTTCTCAGTGACTGCACATTTGGGGAGAAGTGCTAAAGAATTCCTTTTTACCTTTTGTAAAAAAGTCATACACAGCAAAATTTTGTACTCTGACTCACAAGTAACTACAATCACAGCTTGTTTATTTCATTGGTTTCTCCAGCTCACTTAAAAGATGTCTTACAATTCTATTTTCATACATAGAAACTAGTTGTATGAAAAAGACATGTGATCATATTAGAAAAAGACTTGCTGTGGCTTAAAGTTGGTAATTTACCAGTCTGTTTAATAGTCAGTATTGGGTTACTTAAAGGGTTTATGGGCAGCGACACAATGGAGAAGGCTGTGCAGAATTCCCAAGAGTGACATACAAGAGAAGCAGAAGCACTGGCCCCTTATTTAGGCTGAGATAAAATATAGTAACTTAAAGGTCACTGTCTCACTAAGGTTGACAAAGGAACCATTCATTTCCTGATGTTCTATATTCTAGACGGAATTTGAAAGGAGGATCATAATGGATATAAATATTTACGGACATTTTAAAGGCCATTATCTCAGCTCAGTTTCAAAGCCAATTTTTCTAAACCGTCTCTGTGAAGCATCCTCAGCTGTGATAGTTCACAGTTTAAAAGTCAATATAACAATTTTGAAAGCACTATTATAGGTCGTCACTTCTACAATGAGATTCAGTGTATAGTTTCTCCTTTAGCTTTGGGCCAAAGGGTAAGAAATTGGGTTTGAAAAAATATGTGGAACTGAGAATAGAATGTAATAAAAGGAAAAAATAGGTTCTTTTCTTCCCCCTACTATATGCACATTCCCTAAGTGCAGAGAGAAGTGGCAGACCTTATCTTTATACCTTCTTAATTCCCAAGACTATACAGATGTGTTTTGTTATACTTTATAAATGAAAAACATCAACTACTTCCTCCAACTATGCCTTCTAATATCATATTTTACTTCTCTTTTCTTTTTTAATTAGGGAATCCCTGGGTACAAGAGTGAGAAGGTAAGTTGGAAATAACAAATAGATCAGAATTTCATTAAAAAAACCAGCAACATAACTGTATTTATATACTTAATAAAAGTTATTTTCCTTTATTTTTGTAAGTCTGGATTCCCAAATTCCTAACTATATTCTCAACTCTGTTAGCATAAAATAATAGAACTTAAGATACAGGTGTATGTTATAAAGGATGGAAGGAAGCCTAAGAATCCTGAGAATCCAGCCTCTCTTAGTCCTGCAAATACAAATTCTTTTAATAGAGAACCCCAGTTTAATGGCATGCAATACGGGTATCAAGATCAAAAGTTTCTATGTACAAATGGATGCAGCAATACTACAGTTATGCTGCTGCCTTGGTGCTTAACTTCCTATGAAATGTAGACACAAGACCCTCTCATGGGGCAAAGAGGATCTATCCTGCTTAAGCAGTAAAGAATTCATTCTTTACTGAACTAAATGAACTAAAGAACTAAATGAACTAAAGAATTAGTTCATTCCATCAGGCACCTGGGTAGAGCTTGCAGGGGCAGTAAATTTGACAAAGGTTATGAGTTGGTAGATTATTTTATTATTCTTTGCAAATTACCAATTAGGAAATCAAACTGCTTCCAAAGAAATTAACACGTTAGACTGGGGCTCAGGAATCTTTGAGAGGGTTCAGTGGTTCATAAGTTTAAGTCACTATTATTATACGCTCTCTATTATCAGATTTTTCTGTCTGAAATCAGAACATAGCCCTCATCATTCATTCTGTCCTACAACCCTCAGACCTGGGAAAGAGGCATGCACTTTACAGGGTCCTGCTCTGGGTCTCCTCCAGCCTCCTCATTCATGAGGGAGCCAGGTGTCTGTAGAGTGAGAAGCCCATGTCCCCTTCTCCTAGATCATGCTTTGGGTAACCAAGCCCCTAGAAGTCCCTGCAAAATGGTCTGAGCCTGCTTCAAAGGCACACACGAACCTCCTTCCCATGTCCATCTTCTTCCTAGGCCTGAGGGAAACCAAATGGAAGCTTTGTTGGGGCAGGAGGGGGCTTTGTTTTGCTGTCTGTGGCACCATCACAGACACATACAGCTCCTTTGGCTGTGGGAGGAGCTGGAGGTGGGAGGTGAACTGAGAGCTGGGCTGTGGGCTGTGGGCATGGGCCTCCCACATGCACCTCTGAGGAATTCCAAAATTCTCTAACTTTTTACGCCTTTTGGAGATATATTTGTCAAGAAAGGAAGCCAGAACATGACGAGTTTATTAGCTCTATTTGGAACTTTCAGCTACTTAGATAGGTGGTATTTGGGCCTCTGCTTATACTCTTGTTCTGGGCCCTGTAAACATTAGGGGTGAACCTACACACAGGCATATAAATATAATCCTAAACACTGGAAATGTTAGGTCGAAAAGGGGAAGAGTGTAAGAAATGCCATGATTCTGTACTTTGCCATCAGAACCTGGACAACTCAATATCTCAGAGTGTCTGTTTCTTCATCCATATAGAACTGGATTAATACAAGCCTCCCTAATTTACAGGGTCGTTGGAGAATCAAATAGAATAATGGATGTGACAATGTATTTTAAATTATTTGCTGGTCTATAAACATAAGGTGCTACTATAAAGAGATAGGGAACAAGTGATAATATGGGAAAGTTAAAAAACTTTCATGATTGTAAAACTGTCCTATATATATAGTTGAAGAAAATTTTCCATGCCACCACCGTTTTGATTTATACGGTATGCTAATTATCAACACCAGGAAACTCTCTGTGTATTTTTTTTTTTTTTTGAAAAGATTCACTTAAACTTCTGGGGAATTATAGATTCACTGGAGGGGCCCTCGTTTGGAAAATACAAGCTGTCGGAGCAAAATGACCCTGAACCGTCGACATTCAAACCAGAATTTCACCAGGATAAGCAGCGTCAGAAATCGAGGCTGGGAACAGAGCTAATCTGTTCAGTTTTTTCTGAAGCACTTGCTCTTGGGAACTTTGTAACTCTGACCATGCCACAGGGATTACTGAGCCCATCAAAAAAGAAAACGCCTTTGCAGAGGCGAATAACCTGAGTACAGTATCTTCATTGATGGGAATCTGCCCCCATGCCAATGCTGTTCCTCAGGACCCTATAGCTAACAAATCTGTCTGGACAAATGGAACGTGAACTCTAGCCCAAAGAATTTTGAGCATATTTATGGTACTTTTCTGTTTTATATTTTGGTGGTTGACTCATTGTATTTCCATCCAACATTCTTCAATTAATTGCTTTCTAGTTGATTCTTCAAGAGCAATTTTCCATTTGCATCCAGCAATAAATGTTCAACTTGTTTTAAGTGAAAGCTCAGTTTTTCCTGGGTCAGTTTGACTCACAATATAATGTGGAGCGAGAACAGATGGCTTTTGTTTTTTGGGTTTTTTTTAACTTTTTCTTTTATATTGGCGTATAGCCGATTAACAATGTTGTGATAGTTTCAGGTGCACAGCAAAGGGAGTCAGCCATACGTATGCATGTATCCATTCTCCCCCAAACTCCCCTCCCATCCAGGCTGTCACATAACACTGAGCAGAGTTCCCTGTGCTATACAGTAGGTCCTTGTTGGTTATCCATTTTAAATATAGCAGTGTGTACATGCTGATCCCAAACTCCCTGACTATTCCTTCCCCCCACCCTTCCCCCCGGTAACCATAAACAGATTGCTTTTGAATAGAGACATAGCTGGATCTAAAAATTGTACCTCCCTCTTGCCTGCTCCCCGTGCCAGCAATACCCCATGCAGGACCCTAGGCAGAAGTGTCAGGTTTGTGGAAAGTAACTTGAAGACCATGGCTGTGTACCCTGTTCAGCTTTGGGTGGCTGAGGGAGAACACGGACTTGGGAGCCTAACAGACTCAAGCATGTGGTCATGGGCAAGCTACTTAATCTCTCTGAGCCTCCCTTGCCTTGTGTATGAATGGAGATGCATACACCTTGCAAGGCTGTTGTGGTGATCACCAATAATGTCAAGACTTTGGCACATAATCTGCATCCATAACTGGTGGTCACAATTATGATATTCCTTCTCAGAGCAAAGTGTGGTCTGCAGGTTGGCAGTCAATCTGTGAACTATTGGTTGCTATTTTGTGATGAGATGAAGCTTGCACAAGAATATAAGTCCACTGCATCACTAAACATACTGCTTAGCTCAGCTGACATTTATTTTTCATAGCAAGACTTCCCTAATGAAGGAAGCAGGGCAGCGATGAACATTCTAGTGCAAGTTCCTTATGTAGTGGCACTTTGAGTTGCATGCTTTAGAGGAGCACAGAGATAATAAAGCAGCAGCAGAAACAGAAACTAGTAGTGAGGGCACCAGCCTAGGAGTCATTGGCTGGCACGGACATTTACATAAATCATTTAACACCCCCCCTCAACTGAACTGCCCTATCTTAAAAATATGAATTGCTTCGAGGCTCAGAAAAAATATAGATATGTATGAATACACTTTGAAAAGTCTAACTTCAGTTGTTTTTCTAATTGACCTTGTTACTTGTTAGTTCTAATTATTAGAAGTCTTGAAAGTCTGATATAGTGGATTTGTATTCAGAGGCCCCAATTCTCATTCTATCTGAGCAAGTTACTTAACCTTTTTAAATCACAAATTTTCAATCTGTGAAACTGGGCTAATGATATCTACCTCAGACAGTTAATGTCAGATTAACTGACATAATGTCTGTAAAATAACATTAATAATAAACAGGAAAGCGTAATTTAAATGTTAATTTGTTTTTCCGTTAGTATTCCAGGGAAGGCAGGACAGCAGTCTGTGGTGATGGAAAACACACAGCATGCTTATTGCCATGCCCAACTCTCTCTCTCACCGCAGACCTTGATCATTCATCATGGCTCCTTTCTCCACCAAGTCTGGACATGCTCTCAGAATCTTTCTCTCACAGATCTCTAGGCAAACACTACTAATTGATCAAAGTTGGTGCTCAGGCTGGAGCATGTGGAAAGAATAGGGACTCGGAGTCTGAGTAGACCTGGGCTCAGACCTGATTCTTCTTACTAGCTCGAGGATGGAGCAAAGTTACCTTGTTGAGCTTAAGTTTCCTCATTTATAAAATAAGATGAAGGTGAAGGGGATTATGAGGTACAAACTTCCAGTTATAAAATAAATAAGTCACAGGGATGTAATGTACAGCACAGGGAATATAGTCAATATTTTGTAGTAACTTTGGATGGTGTGTAATCTATAAAAATATTGAATCACTGTGTTGTACACCTGAAACTAATATGATATTGCAAGTCAACTATACTTCAATAAGAAAAGGCATCTATGGATCAAACTGAAAAAAAGGAATTGTAAAACTAATCTCATTGGGGTATAATGTGGATTCAATTCAATCACATATGCAAAGGGTACATAAATATGGTAGATGCTCATTAAACCTTAGTTTCTTTCCTCTTAATTTGATCCATGTCTCAAAAATGTTAAACCTCATTAGGTGGTATCACTAATTTGATTGTGTTAAGAATGACTCATGGGTAAAATTTTTCAGAGTTCAATGCCCAAACAACCCACAGTATTGAGGATAAAACTGTATAACTCATCAGACTGCTCATGTCATAAGATTCTGCTGGGAATCTTTTAAAAAGAATCTGAACACTGAATGACTGCAAATGTCTTCTTATTTCATGTATTCATGTTTTTAGGGTGAACGTGGAGAATGCGGTAAACCAGGAATAAAAGGTAACAAAGTAAGGAACTTGTTTTTAAAATGTTAACAGCTGTGATCCCTTTGGGACTGAGTTTCCTTAAGAAGAAATTCCTGGATTCATTATGTTGCTCTCACTACTGGAATTAGAGAGTCATCAGCTCAATTTTCACATCTGTAAAACATGAAGCAAAAAACAAATCCATCCCTAACTTTATTTAATGGAGCCCCCAAAGGCCTTTCTTACAGACCATTAAGACTTTGCCTTGTGGCACCCTAACCTTTGAGGTCAGGCCCACTAAATGTTATGGTGAAAAGAATAACTTAACTAGCAAAGTCAATTCAAGCTCCAGTTGGGTCAAAGGAGAATTGTTTTCCAGATGTAAACGCTGAGAACAAGCACCTTCCAAAGTAGAGTGAAGAACTCTATGAAATAGGTAAATGAAATACTTTTCAGTAATGTGGAAGAACTAGACACAGATAAGGATTTGAAAATGCAGCAAGCCACAGAAATTGGGTAGTTATTTGCCTTTCATTAAAAAATAAATATGAATAAAATATGTAAACTGGAGACAATATTAAATGTTAAGGAGTTCCTTAATGGACCAGAAATACATAGAGAGTATATTTGAAACATGATAAAGGGTCCAAAAAAGTAGAGTAAAAGTAAATAGTTTTCATTATAGTTAAGAACTGTTACCAGCATGCCACCAAGATACCAAAGTCTTTCAATATCTATTTTTTAATTATGGGAAGAATCAGGAGAGAAAACGAGGAGGAAGGTGAAAAGAAAAGGATAAAATAGTGACACTGGCCTATGTAACTAAACACTTTAAATAGGCTGAGACTTTCTGAAAGCTTTTAAACTACTGTAGAGTTAAAGGTCAGATGAATCTGAAAAACGTAGGCTTGGTAATTATCTCTGGACAAAATGAAAGGTGTGATAATGAATGGATTCTTCCTGGAGAATAACTGAAAATGGGAGATGGACATAGACTTGAAAATACAGAAGGATGGACACACTGAACAAAAATGAGTCAAAAAATAACTGGAGACACTATTTGAAATAAAAATGGCTGACAAAGATTTAACACAGTTCATTGACTACGATGGCAGGGATTGTTAAATGCCCTATAACTTTCTGTGCTAAAAAGAAAGAAAAAATACTGCCCATTAGAAATGTAAGGTGCAACTGATTGTACGATGTATCCCAATTTCAGAGATGTAAAAATCTGAAAAAATGCATGTCTAAGGTCAATGAAATATAGTGCCCTTGATGTGAAGAGTTCATGTAAGTTTACACATAAAACGTACAAAGAACACAAAGCAACATAAAAGAGGAAATATAAATAGGTAATAAATGAAAAAATTATCCAAACACATAAGCAATCAGGTAAGTAAAATTAAAACATTAAAATATTACTTCATCTATCAAATTAGCAAGCACTGAGATAATATATAATACTCAGTATTGATGGAGATATTGTAAGATGAAGATGCACTTCCTATACTCAGGTAGTGAGAATGGAAATCTGAACAAAATTTATGGAGGAAATTTTTACTTTTTCTTTCCATATATGGTGTGAGAGACAAAAGAGGGTGAATGAGAGCCTTAAATGTGCTTACAGTCTCTGTGTCAGTCATCTTCTTCTAGGAAATTATCCTTAGGAATGAATCAGAAGTTGAACAAAGATTTATACACAAAGATATTCACTATACTATTGTTAACAATAGAAATCATCAGAAACAACTTAAGTGTCAAAACTAGAGAAATGAGTAGCTATGACAGAATCATATTCTTGGATATTATTCAGTTTACTAAGAGTTTTTAATGACATGGGAAAATATTTTTGATAGAATGGAAGGCCAGATAAGTAGGACACGAAATTGGATATACACTTTGATCAAATTATTTAAAGAAAGACCTACTGGATGAAATAATAATATTGGAGGAAAATATGCCTAAAATGTTAACATCTGTTGCTGTTAGAAATTTACTTTTTTCTATAATTGTCAAGGTATGTCTATTATAAACAGGTTACATTCTGGTAATCAGAAAAAAAGTGGAAATCTGAGAAAAGAGAGACTAGATAATATTATACTGTCATAAAAAACTTTAAAGGGCTTCCTAGTTATGGGACATATTGAAATACTTTCTGTTAGAAGAGTGTTGAGTATAAGTTGTGTTTTGCCAAGTTCTATGTATTGAAGATGGGCAAGAGAGTGATCTAGACATTGTGGAAACTCACTAAATTGTTTTTTAAAATTTATTTTATTTATTTATTTTTGGCCACACTGGGTGTTTGATACTGCTCACGGGCTTTCTCTAGTTGCGTCGAGCGGGAGCTACTCTTTGTAGTGGTGTGCGGGCTTCTCACTGCGGTGGTTTCTTTTGTTGTGGAGCCCAGGCTCTAGGCGCACAGGCTTCAGTAGTTGTGGCACGTGGGCTAAGTAGTTGTGTCTTGGGCGCTCTAGAGCGTAGGCCCAGTAGTCGTGGCGCACGGGCTTAGTTGCTCCGCGGCACATGGGATCTTCCCGGACCAGGGCTCGAACCCGTGTCCCCTGCACTGGCAGGCGGATTCTTAACCACTGCGCCACAGGGAAGCCCACTAAATTGTTAATTTAACTTACATTGCCTTGCTGGAAGGAAACAATATTCCACCAAGTTTATTGCTTTCTAAGGATCCTTAAGAAATAATTTTTTTAAATTCTGATAAAAATGTCAATATACAGGCAAAGGACTTAACCTAAAATCATGTTTTCATGGAGTTTGTTTACTAGAGAAAAGTTTACTAACAAGTTGGCTTGTTAATTAGGATCGTTTTGTTAACAGTGAATTTGTTGGCTTTGATGTTTGGATAACCTGGGAAGACTGGCCATTACTGGGAACACAGTTCCTTCTTTTCCACGTAAAATCATTGCAAATTGAATGGATATTTAGAGCAACTTACCGTTCATTTTATTCCACAGGGATCCCCAGTGCCAAATGGACCAAAGGGACCCGAAGGACTTCAGGTAAGGAGGCGAAAACCAAATCTAAGTCTGTATTAGAATACCTAGGGAGCTTTGGAAATCTCTGTGCCCACATGCACCCTCTACCAATTCAGTCAGAATGTCCGGCGATTGGAGTCAGGCATCAGTATTTTTAAAGATTCTCAGGTGATTCCAATGTGAGACAAAGTCTGGAGACTGGTGCTCTAATATTTTGAATAACTAACGCAGGCTCCTTCAAAGATAGGTGCCGGCAGGTGAGTCTACTTAGTGAGTAGCTGAAGGGATAAAAGTTAAAAAATTAGAGCTTAGGAAGATGAATAAAGTCAAAGCAGTTAGGGCTTCCCTGGTGGTGCAGTGGTTGAGAGTCGCCCTGCCGATGCAGGGGACACGGGTTCGTGCCCCGGTCCGGGAAGATCCCACATGCTGCGGAGCGGCTGGGCCTGTGAGCCATGGCCGCTGAGCCTGCGCGTCCGGAGCCTGTGCTCCGCAACCGGAGAGGCCACAGCAGTGAGAGGCCCGCGTACCACAAAAAAAAAAAAAAAAAAGTCAAAGCAGTCAAAAGCAGGATGTAACAATGTTGGCATTGCTGCTCTAATGCAGTAGGAAGAGCTATGCATTTTATCTAAATTACAGCACCTGTATTGTTCCATCATGATAAGCAGTAACTGCTCAATAACACGGAATGATTCTTTAAAGCATTTATTTTAGACTTATCCCAGGGATTTCAGAAAATAATTGGATCCGTTTTTCCAGTCTGGGGACTTGCCTTGTCTAAAGCTGTAATGGGAAGAGGGTGTGTATATGTGTGAAGAACCAATTTCAGCATTTCAAAAAGTCTACTGAAAATTATACCTTTACCCAAAATTTCCTAGATGGCATCTAGTTGACCATCAACGCCTTTGTTCTGGTCTGAAATTGTGTCAGGACAGGGGAGTAACTCTGATTATCACAGGTCATTGGAAACTCCAACTTACAGTTATATATGCCTTAGATATATATTTTTAAAGTTGTTGTTTATTCTTTCCAAAAAGGGGTCCAGCACAGGAATAATGTTGGAAACGCAGGTTTAGAAAACAAACACCTCATGAATAAATGTTTGCTCTCAGTCTAGGTACTATTTTAGAAGCTGTGTGTTTGACACAAGGAATTTTATCTCATTCCATTTCTCAGTCGTGTGTAACCCCAACTTAACTCTGACTTAGATAGTCTGACTTCTAACTCCAGGATCTCTAGGGACCCTAATGAATGATTCATTCCTGATTGGCCTTCCGGACACAGAACTAATTCTTGGTTTTCATCTTGGAGCAGGGCATTACTGGACCTCCAGGGGATCCAGGCCCGAAGGGGTTTCAAGGCAATAAGGTAATCATACCCGTTGATTGTAGACAGGCAGAGTGCCTTTCCCCTAGTGAGCTATGGTAATACAGGTTTTTTTTTTTTTTTTTACACGTTTTTATTAGGCAGAAGTCAATGGATTCTTTGAGGATGAATCTTTGGAAATACATAATAACCTGCAGGTGTTATACACAGAATCATGTTTAAGTACATGCAGGAAGTTAGTGTCATAGTCTTTTCATTTATTATTATTATTTTATTCAAAGGGGCATTATTAAATATAAGCCATTATTTTTGCAGTGTTTCCATCTTACTCCCGCCCTTTTAGTCATTTTATGACACACTAGAAACTGAAAAGTAGTAATAAGCAACGCAATTCAAATCATTCTATTTCCCACAGGTAATGTCAACTCAGTACATAGTTTATAAGAGAAGGGGATTTATAACTGTCATACCAACAAAAATTAAACTTCTTTTAATTGCGAGGGTGTAATCTCTGTCAGTACCAGCCTTGTAATGTCATTCCACAGGTAACCAGGCAAGACGTATAGGGAGGGGTTGAATAAGAGCCAGATGGAACCAAAAGTTGAGATAGAAGGGATCTTTAAAAGACCTGTTTATAAGACTCCATTTTCCAATGAGAGTGGCCATTAATTTGCTGAAAACAAGCGTTTTAGTGCCTTTTTAACACTTCTCAGTGCTTAGTAAATTCCACAGATATAGTAAATATCTAATAAATGGTGTTGAGTTAGTGACTGGAGATCTGTGGAATTTGTGGCAGTAATAACAGCAGACAGTACTGTCCCCAGAGGACCCTAGATAAAGCCAATCTTTTAAGGGTGCAATCAAATTTAACTTGTGGGGAGCAGTTGGGCTACTTGACTGTTCGTTTTTCCAGAGAGAGGTAAGGGAGTGACACGTATACTATTTTTAATGAGATAATGACAATGTGTGATTTCCTGGGGCAGTTTTAATTGGCAAATTAAAATAGAATGAGCTTCTCAGTGGGCGTGTGCTTAAGGTTGTCTGGGGAAACTGTCTTTTCCAGTCCTTGCCTGTGATTAATTCTCTTAATCATAGGAAAGAACTGGCTCTTCTGAATACTGAGTAGAAGTTTTTACAAAATTGCTTTGGCTGTAGGTAAAATCCTGCAGCAAGGAAAAGAAAATATTTTGACAGTCCACACTTATTTCTAGGATCCTTTGGTTACCTAAGCTGATAATTTTCACATGTTTGTGAAAAAGAGGCTTAAAATCAGGAATCAGGTTTGGAGTTTGCAACAGTGATAGAATTATAGATTGTTTGAGCCACAAGGGATATTAGAAATCATACTGGCCCAAAGTTTTCATTTTGGAAAATGAGAAGTCTGGAAATCAGGGCATCTGTGGAGGGGCTGGGCTGGGAGCAGGGCACGCAGCTTCGGGAGATGGGTGATGGCAGTTCATAAAAACGTGCCATCGTTTGATCACTTCTCTTCATGTCTTATACAATTACTCCTCAGATTTTTCTTTTAAAGTGGATTTATTTCCACAGAATTCAGCTTTTAATTCTAAGAATGCATTAATTCTTAGAATAAATAATGAGTCAAGTATACTGGGGGAGGCTGTAATTTTCTGACATAACACTTCATGCTCGACTTTCACATCATCATCATAAAAGGAGTCACTCTTCCAAAGGTATCTGAGGACTTCAACTTTCCAAGGGCCTCTCCTTTAAAAAATTCTTTTTTTCAAAAATTTTGGTGAAGATATTTAGCGTAAAATTATCACAGGTTTAAAATCACAAAATTCACTGCCAAATGAACACAAAAAAGTCATTGTCAGTTAAAAAGATGTCAGTATCTAAAGAATATTGGGGGGCTTCCCTAGTGGCACAGTGGTTGAGAGTCCGCCTGCCGATGCAGGGAACACGGGTTCGTGCCCCGGTCCGGGAAGATCCCACATGCTGCGGAGCGGCTGGGCCCGTGAGCCGTGGCCGCTGAGCCTGCGCGTCCGGAGCCTGTGCTCCGCAACGGGAGAGGCCACAACAGTGAGAGGCCCGAGTACCGCAAAAAAAAAAAAAAGAATATTGGGGGTTCTTGGTAGGGAGTGAGATGGGAGTAAGCTTCTCACTTTTCTCCTAGTTATATTTTTGTCTTAAGGTTACAGATTTAATGGTCTCTTGACTGTTACTTGGAGACTATACTAATTTCTACCCCTCTTTGGATCTGTCAACCAGAGACGCATGTCACATTCATTAACTGTCTTAGGTTTTATACATTTATTCTTGTATTGTCTTAAAAGTCAGGTTTCAGGGAATGGCTTCATCTTGCATCCCAGAATGTACTTCTAAATCTTAAAAACTTAATAAACTATTTTTTTGCTCAATCTGGAAACAATGTTTTATAGTGACATTTCTTTTTATCCATTACCATTTTATTACAAAATGGTTTTACAATATTGCTATTGCAATTCGTGCCAAAAAAAAAAAAACCTTTAAAATTCAGTAATTCTGTATTTTCCAATGGACACAGGGAGGATTATTATTTTGAAGCTTCTAAAATAACAGATAGCACTTATTTAGTGTATATTTACTATGCATGGATACAGTTCTAAATACCCATTTAAGATAACACCACCTTCTGAGGCATGATCTATTCTCACTCTCACGGTATAGATTAGGCTACTATGGCAAAGAGAATTTAAGCAATGGATTCAAGTCTACACAGCTAGGAAGGGACAGAGCCAGGATTCAAACCCAGCCAGTCTGCTCTTAACCACCATATTATATCTATCTCCTTAGGAAAACTGCTGAATTTCCTAGATAGTCAACCTGAGATAAATGCCTTTCTTTTGGACAGTATGGAAATTGCATCTTTCTACCCCCTCTAGTGTACTCTGGCTGGAAACAGAAGTCTGTTGACAGTGCACTTCTACTTGGTTAAAATGTTCATCTGAAAATGCAGGAAAAGAAGGAAAGGAATCTCATGGGAAAAGGAAACCAGTAATGTGCTTTTTCAAATATTTTGTCTCTTACGAGACCTTAAAATAGAAAATTTGGACTTGTAATATTTGCAAAGATTCCATGGGAGTTTCTAGATAGGGCCTGTCTATGAATTTGAATTTATGAATAGTCTCTCTCATGAGCGATAATCCCATTCTGTTGCTCTAGTGATTGGGTTTTCTTCATCAAAGGGTTTGCAGAAAAGGTGGCCAGAGAATAAAAGGAAAAAATAGCATGTGAGAAATTAAGGAAAAATGTGATTCTGGCCCTATTTCACAAATCACTTCTGTCATTAGTATTTTCCGTATGTAAAGTAGTATTCTGTCCTAAATGACCTTGTTGCTTTAGAAACAAAACATAGATGTTTCTCAGAAGGGAGCCACCTCAGCCTCTCCCATACACGAGGGTCAAGAGTGGTATGCATAAGAAGAACATCCCATCAGTCTGTAAAATCAATTAGAACTATCATCACGCAAGTATCTGAGAAGCCATATCCCTAGGACCAAACTGGCAATGTCCTTAACAAGAGAGCACGGTGCCCCTTCTCAGTAAAAACTGAGGGCCTAAGAACCCTACGCCACCTTCCAAGGGCTGGTGTGGTGGTTCAGGTGGCAATCCCATCTGGCCATAGAATAGGCCATCCAATAACGAGAAAGAATGGCTCAAGACTGGCAGGCCTCTCAAATCACAGAGAACAAGTAACCAAAATTAGTTTTGAACAAATAAACACAGTAGAATGCTGGATGTGCCAGGCCCACATTAGGTAATTTTTGCCATTTCTTTTTTTTTGCGGTACGCAGGCCTCTCACTGTTGTGGCCTCTCCCGTTGCGGAGCACAGGCTCCGGACGCGCAGGCTCAGCGGCCATGGTTCACGGGCCCAGCCGCTCCGCGGCATGTGGGATCCTCCTGGACTGGGGCACGAACCCGTGTCCCCTGCATCGGCAGGCGGACTCTCAACCACTGCGCCACCAGGGAAGCCCTTTGCCATTTCTTGACGTCCTTCTGAGGTTATTTCTGAAGGGTGTTTTCTTCTCAAATCTCATCCAAATCTACTCTTTCCAAGACCCGCTTTGTGCTCTGGGAGGAGGGACTGCTCACTGTGGCCTGAGCAGGAAATAGCTTGTGACTCGTTGAAGCATCCTGGCATGAGAGCTTCGGTGCTAGGGCCAAAAGGGCATTAGGAATTATCCCTGACGTTTTTCTCCAAGGCAAAGCAGCACGTGTTAATCCTCAAACAATTTAAAAATACTGTGATATTTAGGTTATATAGTAATTTATCTTAATAGACATATTGCCTCCCTTCTTCTAACTTCTTTCATTGTTCTACTCTAGGACGCTCATACATTTTCTGCAGGGCTTTTCCCCCCTAATTGTTTTCTTCTTGTGCTACACTCAGGTATAAGAAACTCAAAGTCCTCTTACTTTATGTTCAGTTTAGCTTCTGAGATGTTAAGAAAACTCATAGGGAAATAGCACCCGTCTGGTCCAGTTTAATAAATGGATATGGTCAGGGTAAATAATCTCCAGTGAATCAAACATCCAGCCCACATCCAAAATAAACAACAGACCTAGTATTAGTGAATAAGTGAAGCTTACGTTTTAAAGGAAGTAAATGAGGGCAAATGAAGCACTTAGTCCACTCGAAAGCTCTGCACTACACATGATCCTTGGACATCCTACTCCTCCTTACCTAGCTCTGTCATACTTCCATCCCATTTTTTGAGGTTGCCAAGCATGGTAGATAATTTTTTTTAGTAGTTGGTGTTCTTATAAAGAAATTAAGTAAATGAGAGCTAAATGTACAGATCCTGAAATTTAAATTGTCAACCTAGTAAACATCCCTACACATCATCCTGTTTTCTTCAAAATGCTCTATGAAAAGAGGTTAGTTTTTAAAACAGGGATGTCTGTCAACCTTTGACATAGCTATTAGGAATGCGTATGTATTTTGGTAACTGAAAGAGTACTAATCAAGTTTCCTTTTGGTTTCCGTGCATTATAACTTTGAACATTGCCAGTCTTCTTTCAAATATGAACCACTGGCAGGAGAATTGGATAGATATGTACACGTCCATCACTGTTTTTGAAAAATCCAAAGCAGAGAATCTAGGGACAATGGGTCAGGAGTACTGCTATCATATCTGAGAGAGAAAAAAAATTATTATATCTACACTCACACATGTTTAAGATAAGCAACAAATAAATATTTGTTGAATGAATGAGGAAATAGTCTTAAATGGAATGAGCTGTCAACAGTATCATACTGCAGACAGGTCAAATGGGCAGGACCTATGCAGTCACTTAGATTGTCAATTTTGCAGGTTTTGGAAACCTTTGAGAGATTGGGGAGGTGACAATGGATCGTGGAAGGAATCAGAGAGAAGGGTGCAATAGCCAGGAATTCTGACCATTCTTCCAAGATATCTGGATAATAAATAGAAACAGGAGAGTGTAGATGTAATCCAACAGAAGCTTCTTGTGCATTTAATAACCTAATGCGTTATTTGTAATTCCGCTTTCTTCTAAGAGAGGCATGAAGGCTTGGAACTTAATTTTTTTTTTTTTTTACAGTTTCAGATATACAAGTTAGAGTCTTATGTTTTCTATAATGTCACTATTTTCACTAGAACAGATATATCATTAATGAAGATTTAGTAGTTTTAAAAATTCATTCTTTAGTTTTGCCATTATCTGAATATCGATGCTTGATTTGACTTAAAGGTAGCTTAGCAGCTTTAGTAGGTCAACCTACTGAACATAAATATTTCAACTGTGGTTTGGAAAGAGTTCAAATACCACAAATATGAACAACTACGAAGAAGCTGAAACTTTCTCCTCAAACTAGAATGTTGTGTAGTTTTATTTCAGCTCTCACACAACTCAAAAGCCTAAAAATCCCCTAACATCATGATTTTACTTTCAACCACTAAAAAAAAAATCATGATTTCTAATAGGATATAATTCCTTATAACTTGATGGGAAGGAAATCAGGTGAAACATGTAGACATCAACAATCCCTAGTACAGAATAATCAAACAGAAAACTTTTTTTAAGTTCACAGCTCTCAATACAGAATGACTATATTTTTGGCTTCATGAAAAGTATTTTTAAGTCCAGGGTATTCAAACACGCCAGATTTTCCAGTTGTCCAAACCCAATAATGGGCCTTCTGGTTCTCCTGGCAGGCTAACACCTTTGAACAAGGTTGCGAATGCTTAGTGTATAGCAGTGCGAAGAGAAGAATCCCTTTACAATTTTAATTACAAATATCTGTCTAATGCAGAATCAGAGCCAAGCTGCCAAACTATGTGGCTGTTTTTCTTCGGGGATGTCAAATTCTAAATGCTATTTCTGTCCTGGGCCTAATTAAAGGGAAAGAATCATTAGTAATCCAGAGATTCTTATTGTGGAAAGGGCTTTGACCTACATGCCTATCTGCCCACCAGGATACTAAATGAGCTTATTAACTCATTTGACGTGAGACAACTAATAGTGACAACTTGACGTGGCTGCCAGAACATGTGGCATGTCAGCCATTGGCTTCAAGACAGATGATTTTCCTCCCCAAATCTCTGACACATATGGTCCTCAGCAGATGGGGTACACCCTGCGTGCGTGTGTATGTGCGCATGTGTGTGCAGAGCCTGCCAAGACGAAAACTCCGATGGATCAAGGCACCCAAAATGCTGCCAACATTTCCCACAAAGGTGCTGAGTCTAACCCACAGGCCCAGTCAAGTGGGGCACTAATGTGGAACACAATGAGTTACCGCATGTCTTCAGAGCGTTGTCAGAATTCTTTTCTTTAATACTTATATCAGTGCTCTTAATTAATTCAAGTAAGTTGCAGCCGCAACAGTGCAGCAGGGAAAATGAAGTTTATTCTAAGAGGAAGGTTTTTTTTTTAATTGTGGTAAAATATACATAGTATTTATCATTTTAAGCATACAATTCAGTGGTATTAAACACACTCACAATATTGTGTATCCGTCATCACTATCTGTGCTCACAACTTTTCCATCATTCTAACGTAAACTTTGTACTCTTTCAACAATAACTGCTCACTTTCCTCTGCCCCCCGTCTCCAAGAGTAGGTTTTTAGGAAACATATCACGCTGTTAGGAATCTCTCTTCTCTCGTAAATTGGTGCCCCTCTCGGATTTATGGAGAGGGTTCACCCTGAAGAGTTTCCAGCCACTCATTCTGTGCTAGAGGAGTCCTAAGAGTGTCCACCAGAGCCTAGATTCTTAAAAGCTCTCCTGATGGGCCGTGGAACAGTCCTTCCTTTTAAGGAAAATGACACACAATTCCTTAGGTTTTTTTTTTTTGTTTCGGTACGCGGGCCTCTCACTGTTGTGGCCTCTCCCGTTGCGAAGCACAGGCTCCGGACGCGCAGGCTCAGCAGCCATAGCTCACGGGCCCAGCCGCTCCGCGGCATGTGGGATCTTCACGGACCGGGGCACGAACCCGCGTCTCCTGCATCGGCAGGCGGACTCCCAACCACTGCACCACCAGTGAAGCCCTCCTTAGGTTTTATTATATATAATGAAATATGACTTTCCTATTAGATTGAAACATATGAATCATCCTTTTTGTGAGTCAAACCTAGCTGTATATTGTCAATTTCATTTGCTTTAACCTAATAACAATCAAGAAAAGGAGTTAAGTTACTAAAATCTGGTACAATTTTCATCACATTCTCCAGCAATTCTTTGTTATTATGGAGTTTTTCTTCTTTGAAAAGCATAAGTAGGTAGAATATGTGAACAGTGATCTTTTCTCTTACCCAAGTAGATGTTATTAAAAAAGATTGCAGTTGGAGATTTTAAATAATGATGGTTGCAACAGTGCAGTTGCTTAATAACTGCTTTATATGTAGAGTTACATTGTGTGATTACCATATTGCCAATTATTATTTATGTTAACTTTACCACTAATTCAGTGACAACACTGATCCAGGTAGACTTTATGTGCTTGAAAGGGCATATAAGTTGGCTTGTAATAGTATATCCTTTCATGTGGCTCATTTTTATTTTAGAGATTCTTTGTCTTCATATGATGGTTCTTCAACTATGGGTAGATTGTAACTATCTGATTTTTGTGTTTTTCATGCTGTAACAAAGATATAAATTTAGTCTGCAATCAAATGATTTTTGAAATATTTTAAGAACGGAAAAGTCCCAAGAGGCAGTTTTGCATGGTGGTTAGAGCACTGGCTCTAAAGCCATACTGCTGGGGTTCAAACCCAGCCCTACATTGTATTAGTTCTGTGATTTGGGAAACTCACTTTTCCTCCCCATACCTCTGTTTTCTCATTAATGTAATGGGTTAAAAATAGAGTTGCTCTGAGGATTACATGAGTTAATACATGAAAAGCACTTAGAATAACACCTGTTACATAGTAAGTGCCATATGTAACAGCAATAATTAAGCAGTTAAGTATTTTGACAACCCTCTTTTCATTAATGTAAAACAAAGCTAGCCGGATATGTTTTCTAAAAATATGCCTCTTATTACATAACACTTCTCTGAAATAAGAGAAATTAGGAACTAAAAATAGAGCTTGATTTAATAAGAATTTGATAAATGTTAGTTTCATGCCTCCCCACCCCCCCTGCTTTTCCTTCTTTCCAAAAAAAAAAGGGCTTCTCTTGACTTTTCTCCCAAGCCTTCGTATACAGTAATCACTTCATTGAGTTTCAGCTAAGAATGTATTTTGTCCATACTTGAACCATTTTGCACCTACAAAATGCTCATTCATCATTTTCTTCCACGGAAAAGTATGAGAATATTTGTCACAAGACTTAAAGTATTACAGTTGGTGCTATACATATCTGGGAAACGATAAAAAGAAGTTGCTAAAACATCTATCTAATGTTAAGAGCCCAAGGTATGACTAAATTATTTATAATTGTATTATTCGAGAAAAGGTAAAGTTCTGTCCTCAAAAAATTCAGAGCCTTGGACAACCATTCATTATTTATTATTTTAGGGAAAGGAAAGATGTTGACTTTGGTTATAGCCAGGAATAAGAAGTGTTGGGTTTCTCTAGCTGAACTTTCCATACAGTGTAACCTTAGGCCATCTATTGGCCTTCAACTGGAAAAAAAAGAAAAGATTAACTGTATCTGGATAAGTTTGCAGCAAAAACTGTGCGATAAGTACTTTACATCACTATGTAATGTATGCACAGTCGCTCTTAGTTAAAAATGTAAGTAAACCAGTGGGAATGCCAGAGGAGCAATTCCAAACCCCCAGTTCCCCCTGCCTAGACTAGGTTTCCTGTTTTGTTCACCTCTAGCAGCTGACACAATATCTGCTCCTTAGTCACTGTTCAGTAAATGTTTGAGGCCTGGATGGTTGAGTAGATAATGTCAATTAGCTAAACATTGAGAATGGAGAGCTGAGCAAAATGACATGACATCCTCCCACAGTCTATGGGGAGACATATTAACACATGCAGAAATGCAAAGTTGCAACTGTAATGAATGCTCAGAAAAAGAGGAAAATGATGTTATCAGTGCCTCTAGAATAGGGATTTTACCTGACCAGAGAGGCCTTCCCTGAAGCCATGCTGTTTAAAATAAGATCCGAGGGATGAATAAAGATTAACTAGGAAAAGAGAGAGGTAACCACATCCCAGATAGAGACAACAGCACATGCAAAGATCCTGTGGCAGGAGGGAACATGGCAAGTACAAGGAACTGAACAAAGGGCAATGGTGCTAGGGTGGCTAGAGAAGAGGCAACTAATAACAAATAGTTTTGAAAAGGCCACAGGACCACACCATGCAGGGGTTCACAAGCCTTGGAAGGAGCTCTGTCTTTACCCTAAGAGCAAAGGGAAAGGACTTGAAGGGTTTTACTCAGATTAAAATTAGAAGATTGCTCTGGCAGCAGTGGACGGGTGGGGGAATAAATTAGAATGTGCTAGAGTAGATGCATGTAGAGTATTAAGGACTTTGCTGTCGTCTGAGCAAGAGATGATATTAATTTGGGGTAGACTGTAGAGGCATGGTAGAGGACACGGAGGTGGATGGATTTGAGATTTATGAGCATATTGTTAGGTGTTGGTGACGCATTGTATCTGATGGATAAGGGAGTGAGATACGTTAAGAATGACTCCTAAGTTCTGGCTTGACATGTGGAGGGATCTTGATGCCCTTCCCTGAAATAGAGAATGCTGGAAGATGATCAGGTCTGTGAGTGAAAGAATATGACTCTGTCTTTGGAAAGGATGAGTGACTTTTGAAATTCTCTTTTTCCTGACTCCTTTTATACTGCCTTTGTCAGCTCTCCCTGCCCCCCTTTTTCTTTCTGGGCCACTGTCTTCCCCAAATCCCCATAAGACACCTCTGTGTTCTTTCACTCCCACCCAACTTAAATGTTGGTACTCTCCACGGTTCTGCCCCGAGCCTCCAGCCTCTTTAATCACTCTAAAGCTGCACTGTCCAACAGAGTAGTCATACGTGGCTATTGAGCACCTGAACGTGGCTAGTCGGAGTTGAAATGGGCTATAAGTGTTAAATACACGTAGGATTTCAAAGGCATAAACATGACAAATAATGAAAAATAAAATCATTAATAAGAGTTTTATATTGCTTATATGTTGCAATGATAATATTTGGGGTACACTGGGTTAAGTAAAATCTGTTGTTACTTCCTTAGTGTGGCTACTAGAAAATTTAAAATGACAAATGTGGCTCACTCTATACTTCCAGTGGACAGTGCCGCTCCAGACAGCGATGCTGTCGTCACCTCATTGCTGTCCGCTTGCCCCACAGAGCTGCTTACTGTCCCCAGAACATTTCACATCATTTTATGCCTCATACTCTCTCCTTTTCCAGAACTTTCATCCCCCTTCTTTCCTGCTAGATTAAATACGATTCATACATTTTTGTTCAGAGCAAATACCTCCACTACTATATAAAACTTTCCCAATTCCTTAAGGTAGAATTAAACATTTCTGCCTCAGAGTCTTACATGCTCTGTTAATACCTTTTTTATAGCTAATTCACATGCTTATATTTTGTTTTATATTCGTTTGTCTCTCCAGCCAGATTCTAAGTGTCTGCAAAGTGCAGGTGCAACCTGATTTATGTCTATAATTATGTTAGGGGGTACTGGGTACCAGGTTGGTGCTCAATGAAAGTCTGGTGAATAACAATTGCTCTACACATATTATACAGCTACCATGTGACTGGTTATGACTTAGATGTTTTAAGCCAATATTTCATATCCTCTCAACAATGCTGCAAGGTAGATAAAATGATCCTCATTTTGCATATGGGGATCTTGCAAAAGCTCAAACTGTTAGTAAATTATAGAACCAGAATTCAACTACACTGACTGAATGAAAAAGCCATGGTTTTTTTTCCTGTGATACCATGCATACTGAAAAATGAATTTTAAAATGGAGATTATATTCCTATATCATAAAATAGGAAAAAACACCAATTTCCTAAGACTGTTAGAAGATTAAATGCAATAATCTATATAAAGTGTCAGGGCAGTGCTTGAAAACAGTAGGTTTTATTAAACATTGGCTTTCTCCCATCTTGAGGTCCATAGCATAGGCATCCTTAATCTCTGAGAAGGATCAAAGTGGTTTACCTAACCTCCTCGATGCCCCTCACATGCTTACAACTCATGTTCACTTTCATTCACACTCATCCAAAGGTCATGAGACACAGACTTCTCTGGCGCTATCGACTTTAACCCAGTCCTCTTTGTATATCCCCCTGATGTTTGAAGAAAGTGGAGTAGAGAAATAATAAGTAGTACTGAGGGTATTCAATCTGTGGGTGTGTTTGTTGGTGAGGATTAGGGCAGGAATAATAGCAAAAAAGGAATCAAGCCTGGCGTCTTTCAAGGCTATGCTCCCTTGGTGAATTCCAGGAAATCATTTGGAATAGAGTGCTGACTCTTTTTTTCCTGTTCTGTCTTATCCAGCTATGGTATTTTATAATCAGGACCACTTTCTTTACCATCTCAGGAATCTCTGTAGGAAAGGGAAAGGGGAAGTGTGACAGGGATAGACATTAATTGTGGACCAATACTGTTCTGCAGGTCCTAGGTTGAGATGCAAGCCTCCTGGGAAATAAATTTAAGCAGGTAAAGTGTGAAGATATGTTGCTATGGGGCTGTGTTCAGGTAAGGGAAAGTGGCCCCTCTATAACCTCAGATCCCTGTAATTCCCCTGAAAAAGCAATATTAGGAAGTCTCTCAGTTGCTGTTGGTAGGGGACCAAGGCTAAAGGGAGCTCATGCACTCAAGGGTAATACAGTTCTTTATCCTCTCGGCAAGTTAACAGCAGAACCAGTGCCTTGTCCAGAGTTGGGAAACTTTCTCACCAACCTGTGCTCTTGTTTGTTTTAGATCAAACATAGGGACAAGTACACAGTAGGGCAGAGCTTCCACTATAAAACACTCAAATTCTCCTCCAAATACGTAAGATATATAAAAGCCTTCTGATCCATTACAGAACCAAACTACATACCAAAGGGCAGGGAATGAAGATAGGGAACTTAGAGCCTTATACCATTATTATTATTATTATCATTATCATTATTTTAATGGTGTGTTTTACCTCTCAAACTAGCCCTTTGAGTTTAGGGCCTTTGTTTTAAACTTCTCTGTATTTATTTCCATCCACATAGCAAGTACTTGGTGTTCCTTTGCTAAGTGATGGAAACATTCACCCTTATGCTGTGTAACGGACAAGGAGATTCCAGCTTGAATGGAGAGCACAAAAAGTTATAAGGAAAGATTCTTTGAAGTTAAAATTTGGAATCTTTAGGAAACTGAATATTCTCTAGCACTTAAACTTGAGATTAAGAAAACAACTTCAAATTTGGGGAGAAATTTTATATTCTCCCCAAAGAGAGAATATTTGTCTGATATTACACAGAGACAAATTCCATGGCCAAGAACATGTAAAAGATAAGAATGGCAATTACTTGGCTGCTCCAGAAAATTTAACCTATATTAAAAGATAACTAGAACCTTGAATTTTAAAGGGAAAAATTCAGGTTGATTTATCTGCCAGATTGACTTGTACTCAAAAGGATAAACAGAAGGTACTGTTCAATTCAATCCACTGAAATGTCAAAGCATCATGAACTCTTACAATCAACTGATTTTGAGACAGGTTTTCTTTGTTTGATTCATCCTGAGCCTCGACATATCTTTTAGGGAGGTGATTTAACTATGACCCTTCTCCTTTCTCTTCTGTTCCCCTTTGCATTTGGCTAAAGTCAACAGACTTCTTTCAAGTAATGCCTCTACCATATGAATAGAACATTGCTCTAGTTACTAAGGGTCCCCTCCGAAATCACAAACCTCTGGTGAGAATTGAGGCTTTAGCTTAGTAAAAATTCCTTTGTTCCCCTCAACCTGGGAGAAGGTTTGCCTCCACTTCCTGTCTGTTGGCTTATAAAAGGATGAAGAGAAGAGAAAAGTCTGTAAATTTAGTGAAATTTTAAATAGCAAGTATTCATTAACTCCAACACAAGCATACTTCGAAATTTTTCTTAACATAAATTAGAGGTACACGCATGTATGTAAAGAGAAAGAAAAATACCATATGATATCACTTATATGTGGAATCTAAAACATGACACAAATGAACATATCTATGAAACAGATACAGACTCAAAGACATACAGAACAGACTTGTGGTTGCCAAGGGGGAGGGGGGTGGCAGAGGGATGGATTGAGAGTTTGGAGTTAGCGGATGCAAACTATTATAAACTATTATACACAGAATGGATAAACAAGAAAGTCCTACTGTATAGCACATGGAACTATATTCACTATATACTATCCTGTGATAAACCATAATGAGAAAGAATATATATATGTGTAACTGAGTCACTTTGCGGTACAGCAGAAATTAACACAACATTGTCAATCAACTATACTTCAATAGAATTCTAAAAAAATAACAATAAAAAAACCGAAGGAAACACACCAAAAATTAACAGTTGTTACAGATAGATAATGTAAAATTTTCTTTGTATGCTTTTCAATATATGGCAAAGTTTCTACAGTGAAGATACATTATTTTGATAAACAGAAAAAATTAGCATTATAAAAAAAGAAATGGTAATCAATAGCCACTCTCCTTTCCTCTATCAACATGCCAAAGGCCCAGAAGCTTGAGAGACCTAAAGACCCATATCCCTGTGGGTGATACTGAGGTGTGAGTTTGTGCAGGCCAGGTAACCCCTCTGGGACTCAGGTTCCTCACCTGTGAAATGCAGGAGTTTGAGTGCCATGGTCTCAGTTCTATAATGCCTGAATTCTATGATGGGCCTGCCACATCATAGACTATATTAACTGAAAATGCTTCTGGTTTCTAGTAACAAACATCTCGACTAATAGTGGCTTAAATCATAAGAACGCTTCTTGTTGAGTAAACAGAATGTTTGAAGGTAGGTAGTCTAGGACTGGATCAGGAGCTCAGTGAGGCTGTCTAGGAGCCAGGCTCTTTTAAGTTTTTTCTGCATCATCCTCTTCAACTGCTGGCATTCATCTGAGAGACTGTTGCCTCATGGTTACAAGATAGCTGTCACATCTCCAAGTAGGAACAAAGAAGCAGAGGCAAAAGTTTCTCTTTGCATCCAGTAAGGTCCCCACATCTCATTTATCAAACTGAGTCGAAGGACTAACCTAGATTAATCAGTGGCAAAGGGAAAGATTCTACCCTTGTTTTAGACGGATTATCATTCATCCTACATATCTGAGGGCGAAGAATAGTTGCCCACTGACCTGAACAGGTCAGAGTTCTAACAGCAGGGAAGAAAGAAGGCAGAGGATGATCACTGGGTAGAAAACAACTGTGTCTGCCAGAAGCACTTAATAAAGATGTATTGAACAAATGAGTGAGGGCCACGTTATGACTTTCATGGATCCTAAAGACTTTTGCCTTTCTAGGTACTTTCCTCCATAAAAATGTTTAAAATTATATTTTACAACTGAGTTGGTATAAAGAAAAATGTAGTCCAGACTGTATTCATTATTATATACACTATTATTATGTTTATTTTTTATTCTGATTTTAAAAATTAAAATGGAGACATTTTCATGAACCCTAGATACTGGGTCATGGCTAAGTCCACCCTGGGTCTGTGCTGTCTGTCCTACTGGATGGTAAACACTTGAGGGTGGAGACTGTGTGCTAGGTTTTGTTGATGCCCTCAAAGCCCCTATCACATCACTATATGTCTAAGAGCTGCTCAACAAATACTATGGAGTTGACCTAACATATCACTGTTTCTTCCTCTAGGGTGAACCTGGTCCCCCTGGTCCTCCAGGAGCCCCTGGTATTGGACAGCCAGGTATTAAGGTAAAGATACTGGTCTCTCGGGCCATTGATGACTACTGAATTTATTGTAGGGCTGGGGGAGCTGTGATTTGAACTCTGCTCAGTGCTACCCTCATGGATACAAGGAAGCTGTCTGTATGAGTTAATTACAGGCTGGATGCTTGGACACTGCAATGCCCTGGTCAGGGGCAGTTACCACAAGAATACTCTATGTATTTTTTGATTTGGTTGGAATGAAAATTTTGCTTGTCTCCAAATACCCACCCTCTTGCCAACATACATCTAGTTCTGTTGAGTTTTCATGGATTTTAAATGTTGGCACGCAAAAATGTTACTGGGAAGTGAAACACCTTAACATGTCAACTATCACCTGCTCACATCAAATAAGCACAGAGGGGCAGAAACCAGAAGAACCATGACATTGAATAAGTAAATGTTGACGGAGAGGTTTGTAGGGAACTAGAAAGGACTAGAACACCCAACAACCTTGGGTGCTCTACATCGTGCAGGATGTACTAGAGCAGAAGTGCTTGTTTTAAATGGCTTTTCTATGTCATTGGGACAATAAGACTTCGACGCGGGGCTAAACCAGAGAGCAATACAAAACAATGCACTTCGAATGTAGTCAGGTGTCACCATGGAATGCATTTAGACAATAATCACATTGAGATTCCAGGGAAGGTGGAGTTTATACTGGCAGAGTTACTGGAGAAGGGTTCTGAAGGAGAAGAAATGTGAAACAGAACAGAAAGGCGAGGTGAAATGGAACAGGGCAGGGTGGCGGGGGACGCATCCCCGGATGGTGGCGAGGGGGCAGAGAACAGCACGGGCGTTGTTAACTTGGTCATTTCAGTAACCAAAAAGAGTCGTACACGGTCTGACCTGTCAATTGCTACGTAATCGTTTCTGAAAGCTGAAATTGCATTTAGACAAGAAGGAATGAGGAACGTTTGGGGGTAATTTGTTCACTTAAATTCAAGGCATTTTTCCTCCTCTAGATTTTTTTTTAATCTTTAAGAGTTTGAAAAGTTTGACAATTTTGCTATTTATCTTTGTTGAAATCTCCAGAGTATTTTGTGCTATGTGTATTCTTCATTTAAAAAAGCAAACTTTCATTCAATTATTTCTTCCTCCTAGGGGAAAGAGGCCAGGAAGGAAGAACTGGGCCTCCAGGACCAATTGGTGTGAGTAGCAAGAAATTCTAGGTGGAATTAAAAGGACAAATATAGTTCTTATGTGCTCTTTTGGGTTAGAATAAATGGTTAAACTAAGCCATCTTTATCTATTTAAACAACAAAAGATGATAAATATATAAAGACCAGATCCAAGTGTTATTTTTCATAACACTTGAAATAGCGATATCTATCTATCTGTTTATATTTATAGGATATGTACAACAGGCTCTCTCTTACTGTAATCTTTTGTGAGATTAATCAGTTTGTCCTAGAAGAAAGGAGTTCTCATATGTCAAAATTTCCTAGGAGATAGGAAAGCTAGATTCATACCTAACGTCTATACTTTGTAATTGACTTTCCTGTAACCATGAGAAAATCACTGAGAATAAGGACCTTGCTCATTACCTAACCCATGAGTATACTCTAAAGCTAGAATTGATCATGGTAGACAGGTAATACCTGTGTTATTTGCAGCTTCTACCTTATGTAGCTTTGATATTTACTATTGTTGGAAAAGAAAAAACAATTCTGTCAAAAGAGAGCTGGAGAGGAAATGAATAAAACATGACTGTTCTGGAATAAGAAGCTTTTTAACTTTTCAAGTAATCATTATTCTCCCAGGAAAGAACAGTAGCTGACTTGCTGGGGTACAAATAAAAACAAATGACTGTGAATAGTTGGTCACCCAACTGGGCTTTGCATTGCATAGTTCCTCACATATAATATTAACAGAAACATGTGCTTCCTTGCTGTACTCTGAGAATGAAATGGTACCATACTATCTGAGGGCTAGTCTTTTCACCAATGTCTTGATACACTAATTCAAAAAAGAGAACATCATATAAAGGAAAAATACACTGGTCTAATTATCTACTGTGTTTCCACTAACTAGATAGGTCTTTTAAAACTAAACCACTGATTGAGAGTCCACCTGCCGATGCAGGGGACACGGGTTCGTGCCCTGGTCCGGGAAGATCCCACATGCCGCGGAGCGGCTGGGCCCGTGAGCCATGGCTGCTGAGCCTGCGCGTCCGGAGCCTGTGCTCCGCAACGGGAGAGGCCACAGCAGTGAGAGGCCCGCGTACCGCAAAAAAAACCAAAAAAAAAAAAACTAAACCACTGAGAAAGAAGATTATGAGCTCCCTGCAGGCACTGCTGGTTCTACACTGGAGAGGCTGGAAACCTAGAAAACCGAAATGACATCAGCTAGAAATATACAGGCCCAGATAGGCTACCATGTATAGAGGGAGTACAGCAGAGAATTTGGGAAGTTTTAGACAGAAATGAAAAAATCTTTCCATAATGGTCTGAATAAGTGGGAATAAAAGTGAGCTTCATGTCTCACTGCAAAGCCTTTATGAACTGTCCAAAAGAACCTGAGATTTCTGAAGCAAGCATACGATCTCTTCTTTTTCTTCTACATGCCTACTTTTAACTTAATAAACTTAATAAACAGCTCTGCCTTGCTGCTGGATCCTAGGAGAGACTGCATGGCTAATCATGGGACAATACACGACCATACATGTCGAATTTTTTTTTTTTTGGCTGCGTTAGGTCTTTGTTGCTGCATGCTGGCTTTCTGCAGTTGTGGCGAGCTGGGGCTACTCTTCGTTGTGGTGCGCGGGCTTCTCATTGCAGTGGCTTCTCTTCTTGCGAAGCATAGGCTCTAGGCACATGGGCTTCAGTAGTTGCAGCATGTGGGCTCAGTAGTTGTGGCACACAGGCCCTAGAGCTCGCGGGCTTCAGTAGTTGTGGCGCACGGGCTTAGTTGCTCCGTGGCATGTGGGATCTTCTGGGACCAAGGATCGAACCCGTGTCCCCTGCATTGACAGGCGGATTCTTAACCACTGTGCCACCAAGGAAGTCCATGTTGAATTATTCATCATGAACTGGGTGTTATACAAGCCATCTAGGCTATGTGTCGTAGGAGTTCATCATTATTCTTGAAGATACAAATAGTTTCATGAGTAATTGGCTTAGACTCCGATGGCATCTACTCCATTGCTACTTTTCCCACAAGCCACACCTATAGCCCCATATGAACAGACAAAGGAAGAACAAAACTGAGCATGTTTTGCTAGCCTAGCTAGAAACAGACTCCTGTTCTCTTCATGAACACAGAGTATGAAGATATTTGTGTCTTAGGTGAATGCTCACCAAACCACATCCATTTTAACGAAGGCTCTAAATAAACAAGTAGACAGGGTGTCAATCAATCTATTTTCCCAGCTCTACTACCATCCACTCAGTTTTTTGTTTTTTTTTTTTTTTGCGGTACGCGGGCCTCTCACTGTCGGGGCCTCTCCCGTTACGGAGCACAGGTTCCAGACGTTCAGGCTCAGTGGCCATGGCTCATGGGCCTAGCCGCTCTGCGGCATGTGGGATCCTACCGGACCAGGGCACAAACCCGTGTCCCCTGCATTGGCAGGCGGACTCTCAACCACTGCACCACTAGGGAAGCCCCATCCACTCAGTTTTACTGAGTGGCTGGGATGGAGGTTATACACAGGGTCAACATAAACTTCCTTTTAACAAACCTAATATGGATACTACCATTGCTGAGTGACCAACCTGCAAAAGGTACATGCAAGCCTGATGTCATCTTTCTCTGGAAAGGGCCAGTCACACTGGTAGTATCAATATGTTGACTAGCTGGAACTCTTTCATAATGGAGAGGGTCATGATGATGGCCATAATTGGTGGGGAGGGGGGGCAGGCAATTAATCAAGTAAGGATTTGCCATTACTGTCCACCACTGAAGGACTTACTGACAGTATGTCTCCATAGATCTACTGTGATGTATATAAATATGGATATATTTGTGTGCTTCAAATTCATGGGTTTCATGAATCTGAGAATTCAACAATTTTGAAAGTTCTTAGTTGTTATCTCTTCAGATATTTTATTTTTCCATTCTTCATTTATTCAGAAATTCTGTTAGATGCTTAGTTGCATTTTAAGGTGATTTCCTCAAATCTAACTCATAATTCACAAATTTATCTTTTTCTGGTTATAAGATGTCCTGAAATCATACCTTATATTTTTAACTTAATGAGTATTTTTTGAAATTCTTAGAGCTAATTTTTAAAATCTGCCTTTTTTTTTTTTTTTTACTAATATGTTTTTGCTATACTGTCCTCTTTGCTTCTTATATTTCTATGCTTTTCTTAAGACCATTAAAAAGTATACTTCCTTTTTTGGTCTCTATTATTTTATCCTATTATTTGGCAACCTTGGGGAAGTTTACATTATATTGGCTCACTTTTACTCACTGAGAATTATTTTCTTGTATGTTTTGTACTATCACATCTGAACTCATTGTCAGCCAGGTTTAATTGTGAAAACCCAAGTGTTCTGTGTGGAGCATGCTTGAGAGAAGTGTGCATTTGCATCTCTTATGTACTCCAGGCACATCGTTGATGCTATTGTCTTGATTAAGGTGTCCCCAGACCACCAACATGGTGTCACTTGAAACTACAAACCCATACATAGCACAGGACCAGGTTAGGAGTTTTTGGGCCCATTTAGAGCCCAAGTGAAGGTAGACAAGATTCTTGTCATTCATAACACTGTGTTTATGGGATGGCTTTTTTCTACCCTGCCCTTTCATTGAAGATATATAACTTTGAAGGCCCTAGCTTTATGGGGGGGATCTTAGTTCTAATTTTCTCCTTGTTTTCCATCGAGTGAGCCAAAGTCTTTGTTCCTGGTTCTCCCTCTTAGACTACAAGACTTTGTCCTACCATACAACCACACTTTTTTTTTTTTTTTTGGGGCCGTGGGCCTCAGTGCGGCATGTGGGATCCTCCTGGACCGGGACACGAACCCGTGTCCCCTGCATCGGCAGGCGGACTCTCAACCACTGCGCCACCAGGGAAGCCCCAACCACACTTTTTACCCAGAACAGTTACAGTGTCAGCTTACATGCTTACCTCTAGTGTTCAGCGCTCTTTTTGTTTTGGAACCCTGTGATTTCCCTTATTTATTGATTTTTGGGGCCTTCATTTTAAAGAAAAATGTATATTATTTGCCTTTCTGTTTGTAGCTGGAGAGTTTTCATGATATTGCCAGAACATGAAATTCTTGTTTGTTTTCTTGCTATCCAATCACAATTACACAAATTAGAGTGACACTGTGAAGTCTCTGATTTAATTGGGAACTAAAATCATAACAAAGATGGGAAGGATCTCAAGTAATACATGAAAATATTCTCCCAAAATGTCTTAATAAAAAATCAACAACGAGAGCTTTTTAATTATTTCAAAGTAACATAAAGACTTACCTTAGGACTGACAAAGGTTCTGCTGAAAGAACCTTTGTTTCTTTGCCTGAATCATTTCAAGTGGTTTCAGGTTTAGCACTAACTACTCTTTTTATGTAACAGTGATAAATAGATCTGATCGACTGAATTAATATTCCAGCTCCATGACCTAACTTTGAACTGTCAGCTACCTTCTTTAATTATATGATTACCACGAGTTTTGTGTTGGTCTGACAGATGACTGATTCATGAATAATAAGTTGATTCAGATTCTCAGGCTGATCTGTTTGTTTTTTGTGCAAGGATACTCAGAGCACTATCTGTGAAAAATACCCCCGAAACAAAACTATAATTATTTTGAAGTTAAAAGTAAAGTAGATTTCACTGTTTTAATATTAAGGATAATTTATATTATTATTGAGCATATTTATATGTAGCATATGCTTGCAACGTATATTGAAACCACTTTTATTGATTACCCACACTACTGAGATTATTAAGGAAGATAATCAGATAATGGACAGTCATATTTTATCTTGTTAATGTCTCATATAAAGTATTTCTGACCAGACTCTGTTAGCTGATAATTAGTTCCTTCCACTAGATATTTTTAAATTAGAAGTATTCATTAGAAGCCAAATAAGAATGTCATGGCTATAATTAGTTCTCATGGCCTTTGAAAAGGACACTAATTTTTACAGAGCATTTTTGTCTTTTAAAAAATAATCTGAAAAAAAAAATCTGTTGGTACTGTCGTAATAAATTAACAGCATAGTTCATCTAACCCAAGCACTTTCTCTTTCTCTTCTCTGGTTGGCAGTCATCTTTCATCTTGACTGTTTAACTGGAAAACTTGAGAATATACTGATGGTGTAGAATATTACTCTGACAGTTTCCAGTAATTACACTCTTTTTTTTAATGCCCCTAAGTGATTGTTCACAAGCATTAACTCTGTTCTCAGCAGCCTGGAACACATGACTCCTAAAAGGCTTCTTTATTTTCATTTTCACCTTGGCCAATGTATCCTAGAAATGCAGAGACGAAGGAAGGGTCTGTGCTTACTCTGTGCAGCATGCCTCTCTCCATATTGCTTAACATAAAGCCGTTCACTCTGAGACTATCTAATTTGTAAAAACTTTATAAAAGGACATTCTGAGTAATTGCAGGATTCAAGGGAAATAATTTTGTTAGTGATAGCAGATATTTATTGAGTGCTTAATATGTAAAAGCTTTAAATTTCTCTGAGCTAATCTTTGTATTAATACGTGTGGTTGAGGTAGGTACTATTGTTACCACCATTCTGATGACAATGCTGAACTTTAGAGAGATTGAATTATTTGCTTAAGATCACATTGCTAATATGTAGCAGAGCGGGGGCTTGAACCTCAGTGCAAATGACACCCAAATCTGCTTTTGGTTATTATGCAAGACTGTAAACTTTATGAGACAGGGAGCAGGGCTGCCTACTGTTTTCAGACCCTAGCACAGTGACTCGCACCTACCAGGCTTTTGGTAAACATTTGTTGAACGAATGGGAAAAAAAAATTGAATGAACTGGAAAAAGATTCCTTTGCATTCAATGTAAATTGAGTTATTTTCACTTGTCATATCGGTGGGGAAGAAGAATAATTTGTTAATATTTTTGGTATCGTGTGTGATAGTAGCTAGGCCTTGTCTGTTTAGTTTGCAATCTAGTTTTCACGCTTATGTTTACTTTCCCCCTCGTTAATTGCTCTAACATTAGAGTAAGCTGTCATGGATATTAGAGCTTTGATTAAGGTCTTGGATGGTTAAAAGCTAGTTTTCCCACAAGCATAGCAATTTAAATTGAATTAAATGCTAGCTTTTTCCTTCAATTAAAGTCTTTACTAAATTGGCTATGCACAAATACTAAAGAAGACTCTTTTAAATATACAGTATTAGGGAAAGGCAAAAAAAATCAAATATGGGATACAGTTAGCTTTCTCTCTCACAAATCTGTAGCTGTGATCAGTCACTGATGAGCATAATGCTATATCCTAGCTCTGCTACCAGGCTTGAGTAGAAAGTATCTCTTAAATTACCCTGGATTACTATATACTGAGTCCCAAGATCACTCAGTGTGTCTGCAGCTGGCTGGCTTTGGGACTCTGGGCAACTCAGTAGACCTTGTTCCATCAAAGATTTACTGCCCTGGCAAGAAAGCCTTAATTATCTTTCTAGGTCCATTAGAGGAAAAGCTCCAGTTCATGTTTCTACAATTCCTGTTGTTAGTCCCTTTTCTACATTTTTTTTTTTTTTTTTTTTTTTTTTTTTTTTTTTTTTTCTCACTGGCCAAGAAGAAAGAGGGGAAAACTTTATAACCTTTTAAAATTCCAGGTTTAAGTGACTCTTTTGCTGTTATTTTTCAATGAGTATGTTTCCTGTCAGTCCATTTCAAAGCCTGGGACTGTATTGTTTTTCTTTCCTTATGTGAGAATTCCTCACCTATCTGAGTGCCTTTTTGAGGAACAAGCCACATGGGCTTCTTACTTTTAAACACTGAGATGGGAAATCCTGTTCCTCCTTAATGATTCTATCATGATTCCTACTTGCACATAAACCTCCAGTGGATTCAACCAGTTCCTGAAAGAATTCACGTTTGAATCTAAATTTATCAGGATGGAAATTAAAACAACATATGAATAGAATTCAGTGCTTTAAAACAGCTGTGTAGTGATTTCTTCACAGGGCTCCCCTGATAACCTAATTAAATGATTAATCACTTCACATCCTTCTCCAGGCCACACAGTCCTAGATTTTTAGCCTTTCCTCATAGGATTGATTTCCTCATCCTTATTCTGAAGCATCACTTAATTTCCATTTTCCTCCAATTGAGAACACCGGAATAGAACATCTTATGCCAATCAAATGGAACAAGTATTTAATACAATGAGAATATTATTCTTCACAACTCTATGATTCTACTGATCGGTATGGAGTTTACTAGAAGGATTCTCACTAATCACACGAACAGGACTATGCCCATGTGAACTGAAATATGACCATTTTCTTTCTTCCCGTCTCCTCTCTTCCCCCTCCTCCCATTCTCTCTCTTTCTCTCTCTCTCTCTTTTCTCTTGTTCCTCACCCCCTCGTATCCTAACCAGGGTCCCCATGGGCCTGAGGGAGCACCAGGAGAGAGGGGCTTACCAGGAGAAGGACCTCCAGGACCAAAGGTAACAACACCACCTTCTACACTGAGGGAAAATGCTTTGTATTGCATGGTCATGAATGACAAACTTACAAAACTTTGTCCTAGCCAATTATCCCAGGTCAAGTATCTTCTCCTGACCATCTTCACCCTATTAAACGAAGTAATACGTAAACTTCCCCTTAACATAAAGCTATAGTGACATTTGCAAATATAAATAAGTAACTGAAAGGCTGCTTCTTCATATAATTACCGCATATGAAATTAGAGAAATCTCTTAAAGTAGTTTGTAGTCATTAAATTCACAGTGATAAATAGCATCTTTATGCCCAGAAATTAAGTTATGGAACGTGGCTATACCAAGCTTTACCCACAGCTTTGTTTTGTGAAACGTACAGAAGAAACAGTCTAATAAATCAATTTGTCGTAGTACTTCCATTAACATAAGAAAGGAAATGTGGGTGGGTGGAGGGAATTGGAGTTACCATGTTACCAGAAGGAGCAAAATGTTATGCAAGACCTACCTTTTACCTGGCAATTGAGAATTTAAACGTTTCCACTGCCTCCCATATGTAATTCTTGGAACTCAGGTTCCTCTAGACCAGGGCTTGGCAAACTTTTTCTGTAAAGGACCAGACAGTAAATATTTTAGGCTTTGTGAGCCATACGATATCTGTTGCAACTACTTAACTTCTGCTGCTGCAGCATGAAAGCAGCCCTAAACAATGTATTAATAAATGAACTTGGCTGTGTTCCAATAACGCTGTATCTACAAAAAACGTGCAGTGGGCTGAATCTGGCCAATGGTCTGTACTTTGCTGATCCCTGCTCTAGACTCTTTACCCATAATATATGGCTCCTTTGCCAAAGGCCACCTAGGAAATGATTTTCCAAGACACTTTGGGCAGCATCAACAAAATTTCAGAGTAAGTAAGGATAAACTTTGGGGTCCTTTTTCCTTCTTTTCTAAAACCTTTCCCCCAGAGACACATGCATGCAGACACACTACCCAGAGAAGCATGTGCTGCTTTCTAAGTGTCTAAGACCTTCCACTTCAGTCATTCAGTCGAGTCACTGAGATCCAACCTTCTCAGTACGGCCTGACACTCCAAAATTGCTTCTCATTTTCAGCCTCTTCCACCATGATAAATATTCAGTTATCTGTGAGAAACCTAAATCTCAACTAAAGGGAAATCAATTAGTTAAAACAAGCAATTCACACGAAGTTGTAACTGCTGGATTGAATTTTAAAAGAAGCCCTTGTTAACTAACAAATTTTAATTTGTTACAGTAAATGGAAATAATATATCGGATGAAGGGGACATTACTAATGCTCTTGACTAACAAAAATATCATCGTGAGAAGGCAGAGGCCAGCGATTTGGCACCACATTTCAGAAAGTTTTACAATACATAATTTCTTGAATTTTTCTTTGGCACATAGTAAATTTCTATTTATATGTTGCCCAAACAACCTGAAAATTCAAATAGCCAGAGTTATTTCTCCTTATCATCTGTGGGGTTTAAAAAATAAGAAATAAGTGAGAAAGGAATAAATGAAACACTGCGAAGCCTATTTCAGGGCATGTCTTAGTGACAGTTTCAACTGTATGAAATAATGATACACTCCCTCATAATAACACACTCTGACTCATCAAAGAAAGAACTCATTATATTCAGTGTTGTTTTAGGGTTGACTGGACACAAATACACTCTGTGGTAACAATCAGAAGAACCCATTAGTCAGAACACTTCACTCCCCAGCCAGCAAGACCAAATCGGAGGTTTCTGTATAGTCTTCTTGGGGCTACTTTGCAATGACACAGGGCTTAAGTGAAGAAATTATGAATATAGAGGGACATTAAGGTGTTTTCCTGTTTCCTAGGTTTCCTGCAAATGTTCTTTGATTCTGCTCTCGGTTCATGAAATGTGTGCTATTTCTGATTGATTATATGGTTTGTTTTTCATACAAATGCACAGTGTTATGACTTCATTGATATTACATTACAACCAGAGCTATTCACATAGGTCATGTGACTCTGGAAGCATATCCAAGAAGATTTTCCATGAATTCTTCTAAAACTAAGTTTTCAATAAATGATTATAAATTCTGGTATAAAACATGTAATAAATAATTCAATCTTAGCAAATATTATTTCATATACTGAGAGACAATTTTTCATTGTGTAATGGATCCAGTTACAGAAATGTTGAGGAAATGGAAGACTGATTCTGTTAGTTATAATATGTGATTGATCAGATCTCCCATATCCAGATATATCTGATTATATTAGGAATGGAGTGCTTTTCCAACTTTAGTGATGCTGCATGTGTTATGCTTGGATAGATTCTATTTATGAATGTTAATGCTAATTTTCTTTGGCAATTTACAAATCTTGGAGTTAGAATTACCCAGTTATAGTTAGCAGTGAATTTAGATGCTTTGAATGCTGGAACTGTTTTAAAATCCTGTATTTTATTAGTGCATTGATATCCCTTCCATATACTTTCAGGGTGAAAAAGGTTCTGAAGCACCAGTTGGCCCACAAGGATTAGAAGGCCTGTCAATCGAAGGGGACAAGGTACTGCAAAAGGGTGTATAATAGAAAGGATGACAATACAATTATTTTTTTCATTGTTCTTTATGTACGTACATTTATGAACTATGTACAACCTGATGATCATACACCACAGGTATCCAGTTAATTATGAAGGCCTTAAAGACCAGTGCAAAGGGAAAGCTGCCAGAAGGGGAAGAGTTATAAGTAATGTGCAAAAAACAGAGACCTCAAATCTGTTTGAAGTCATTTATATGTCAATGTCTAAGCATATCATTATATTATATATTATATTAAAATAACAATTGACATTGATGATTATCTTGGGTGTTGTATTTCTACTTGAATTACTTATTCCTTTTATTTACTATTTACTGGTAGCTGTCTCTTCTGGGCATCTGTATTTAAATAGTAGAGACAGTGGTAAATAGTGAACTTTACAAATTTTAGATGTCATACAATTCTTGGTTCAAATAGCTCAGCACTGGTGGTGTAACTCCACTTCCAAAGTACCTTAAAAATATGTAAGATGCTCTTTCTTCCTTTGGAGTACTGAGTACAAGAGAACTGTTGTGTTATGGGTTTAGTAAATTAACTTATCCAGGTGTTGTTGAAATGGCATTCGTGGTTTTACATCTGGAGCTCATGCAAAGAAAACACATTAAATGTCAGAACATTGTCGCATAGTAATTGCAAGACTTTCATCTGCTATTCCCTTACCAAACCAATACTGTTTTCCCTCTCCCTTCTCCTTTCTTCCTTTCCTATTCTTTTATATTCTGTGATTCAAGAGGCTAGATAAACACCTCTATAAGGACTCTCAAATACACACAATTGTTGCAGCACAAGGAAGTAGCTTTAATATAGATATTAAATGTAAGTAATAATACCCCAAAGAGGATCTCTCTTATTTTATTGAATATTTGCAGAAGAGTGATATGAGTTGGGTTTGGAGTTAGGGGGAGTGAACTTGAATCTTGCTTCTGCCATCAATCAGATGTGTGAATGGGAGTTATTTAACCTCATCTGGAAAATGGAGACACTTACTTTCAGAGGGTTGTCGTGAGGATTAAATGAGATAAAGCATGAAAAGCATTTAGTGCACTCTCTGCCACATGATAAGCAATCAAGTTCTGAATCAGAACAGCCCAGCTTTGAAGTAGAACTTGAGTCCTTTACATGTTTCCATCCATGATATTTATTTAGACTAGGGATTGACACAAAGTGAAACACTGAGAAGCATATGCCAGGACATGTCTTAATTACAGGTTCAAGTTTTTAATATTATATAAAGTAGGATCTAACGATGTGCTTTTGTTTATAAAAACATATTTATTTTAGTCCAGGCAGTGGCAAACTACAGGGCAGCCCGCCTGTTTTTGTAAATAAAGTGTTACTAGAACGCAGGCACACCTGTTCATTTGGGTATTGTCTATGGCTGGTTTTGTACTACCAAAAGAGCATTCATTCGTTATGAAAGAGACCTTATTATGACCCAAAAACAAAATATTTACTATCCAACTGTTTAAGAAAAAGTTTGTAAGCCCTGGTGTAGTCTAAATACAACTGACATTAGAATAAAAGTATTTATTCATGTTGCCTAATCCAGTAGTCAATTCTCAGTTGCCAACTTACTTGACCTATCAGTAGCGTCCTCTGCTAGGATCTTCACCTTCTTGAAACAATCTCTTCACCTGATCTCTCTGGCTGCACCTTATCAGTCTCTACTGCTGGTTGTTCTTCATCTCTCTGACCTCTAACACTTGGAGCCTCCAAAGGGCTCAGTCCTTGAACCTTCTCTCTTCCCTATCTACTTGTAAACTCACCCACTCATGGCTTTAAATATCATCTATATACTGAGGGTTCCCAAATTTATGTCTCCAGCTCAGGCCCCTCTTGCCTACTTGATACCTCCATTTGGATGTCTATTTTAGGCATCTGAATCTTAACATATCCAAAACTAAGCTCCTGGTATACCCTCCCCCAACCTTGCTTCATCTCAGTCTTCTCCTTGTCCATAAATGACAAGTCTATTCTTCCACAAACCTCAAAGACATCCTAGGGTCTTCTCAATCTGTAACAAATCCTGTTGGCTCTATTTTCAAAATCGATTTAGGATCTGAGCACTCCCCACCACCTTCACTCAACAGCCTGGTCCAGGCCCACATCATCTCTCACAGGGACATCTCTTCAGTTTGTTCTCAGTACGGCTTCCAGAGTGAGTCTTTCAAGACTATGCCAGATCTTTCACTCCTCTGCTCAAAACCCTCTAGTGGCTTCTCATCTCCCTCAGCGAAAAGCCAAAGTTCTTGCTATGGCCTAAAACACCCTACTGATTGTTCTGCCTGAGCCCACTGCCACACTTCCCTGACTCCATCCTCTACCACTTCCCCTCGTGCTCACTAGCTCCAGCCACATTGCCTCCTTGCTATTTCTGGAATCTGCCAGGCATCACCCTTGCACTGGATGTTTGCTCTGCCAGGAATGCTTTTCCTCCAAGTTTCTACCTGGCTCATTCCCTCTCATCAGTGAGACCATCCCTGGTCACCTTTTCCAAGACTGCAGCTGTCTCCCCGTCCCTCCATTTATTTTTCTCCTTAGCACTTACCATTATTCAACATACCATTTATTTCTCCTATCCATCTTGTTTATTATCTTCTGTTTCCTCTACAAAAATGAAAGCGCTATGAGGAAAGAGAGTTTTGACTGTTTTGGTCACGGCTGTTCCCCTGTGTTTGGACCAGTTCCTGGCACATAATGAACACTCAACAAATATTTGTTGAAACACACAGAGAATGGATGAATGGTATTGTTCTTCTTACTGATAACTCTCACTTCATTTCCCAAATTTATTCCTGGAAAGAGAAGGTGAGGTTCTTTAATTTTGCTGCACTTACCTTAGATAATTTCTTAATTTTTAAAATGCATTTTAGTAAGATTTGGAGGGAAAGGGTATTTAGAAATTTAAAAACTATTTTTCTTTAATTTCTCTCTCAAATATTTATTTTCTTGCACCCTATGAATTTTATACTTCTAAATATTTCTGTTATGATCCTAGCAAGAAGGGTTTGTGTCATTATAATAACAATTCAGGAATTCTGGGTTCTTGTGTGAAAAATAAATGTAAACTGGGGCAAAGAGTCACCAATTTAGACCAAATAATGAAAACATCATTCACTGTTTTGGCAAATTTGAACTACAAACTATTTAAAAGGAACAGTGTTTTCTAAGTTTCCATGTGGAGCTTATTTATGGTCTAAAGATAGACTTTAATCCAGCATAATTCAAGATTAGCATAGTATGAAATAATGAGGTTAGTTGTTATACTTCTGACTTATTTTCTACACTGTGGGATATGGGACCTATGGGACCCCAAGGACCAATGGGCATCCCCGGAATTGGGAGTCAAGGGGAACAGGTAATCGACGCTTTCTCTCTTTCCCTTTTGTACAGAACATTCTGGCTTAAACCTGGTGTTCACCGAAGGCCTGTACTGCAAACTGCTATAAGAACATTTGATAGTGAAATTGCAATGGAATATATATCCAAAAGTGCATGTAGGGAAGGATAAGACGGTTTCATGAGATTTTAGTTTTTAGAACTTCTAAAGACTTAAAAAATAAATTGTATGTTTCTTGGTGTTGTGACTTTTAACATTAAAGCCTAATTTACAGGACAAGAGTTTTGGAGCATTATCTTATATTTTTAGCTTCCCTTGGGAGTGATAATTTATTTACCTGTTGGTTTGTGTGTGTTTTTTCCCTTGAAGCTTTGTGAATGCTGAAATCCCACTCTCTTCTGATGCCAGTAGATTAGTGTTTCCCACCCCCAGCCACGTAGCAATCTAAAAAACTATTAAACTTAAAACAAGGACCAGAATCAGAGGGAACCACTTTACTGAGGGAGCATTGTTCCTGAACAGAAGCAAACCACAGATAGAGTTTACAAATAGCTCTTGGCCGCTCTTGGTCAGAACGAAAGAAAGATCTGTGAGGCTGTGTCTAAATTTATGGCTGGAATGACTTCCAAATTCTTCTGATCACAACTTTTGGAAAAGCAAGGCAATTTTGTTAGATTGAAATAATATGAAGAGGGCTTCCCTGGTGGTGCAGTGGTTAAGAATCTGCCTGCCAATGCAAGGGACACGGGTTTGAGCCCTGGTCCGGGAAGATCCCGCATGCCGCGGAGCAACTGAGCCCTTGCGCCACAACTACTGAGCCTGCACTCTAGAGCCCGCGAGCCACAACTACTGAAGCCCGTGTGCCTAGAGCCCGTGCTCCACAACAAGAGAATCCACGACAATGAGAAGCCCGCGTGCTGCAACGAAGAGTAGCCCCCGCTCGCCGCAACTAGAGAAAGCCCACGCACAGCAACGAAGACCCACCACAGCAAAAGTAAATTAATTAATTAATTTTAAAAAAGAAATAATGTGAAGATAATATAACAGTACTATCCACCTACATAATCTCATTTAATCAAAGTGACCAACAAATCCAAATTTATGCTGAATGTCCTCCTGTGTAGAAAGTGGCAAAACGGTTTGATTAAAATTTATGATTATGGTTTGAATTATTCTGTTGCTTAGCAAACAAATAGTACTCCCTTCATCTAGGGTAGTGAGAGAAGGGAAGGATGAAAAAGGAGATAACTCCAAATCTCACTGTTGACATTAACTCTGAGTTTATTTCTAATCATATTCTAATTCATCAGTATTTTTATTGTTGTTAATCCAAGCAACAGCCAAGTTGGGTATTACTCCTTTTTCTATTTCCTTCCCCTTGGTAGAGGTCCTAGTATAATACATTGGGGGATTAGGGTGCAGAAGAAGCCAGGATAAATATTTAGATAATATTTAGATAATAATTAAGAGCTGGTTTGTTTGGACTACAAAGGTTTGACTATGCTGCCAGGCATTCTCAGACATTGTAGTTGTTTTGCTGGTTTCAGCAAAACCGTTTCAGCTAGTTTCTGATCTTGGAAGTGACAGCGCTGTCACATCCTGGGCCTTGTGGTGTTTCTGGTGCTGAGTTACCACTGTGAAGCTGAAAATGAGGTTCAAAGAAAGCCAAGCCTTTCCAGATGGCCTGTGAATCTTGGACCTCCCACCTGCAACTCCCTGATGCCTTTAATACTCTTTCTTGGTGGAACCTGTTGTTCTACAGCTTGAAAAGAAAACAAAAGAAAAAACAAAAAGACCTCTTTGACTTTTGTTTTCTCACCCCCTTCTCTTCTTTTCCAAGAGAAAAAACCTTTTAGGGCATATGTGACCATATGGAGCTGGCCCCTATTGGATAGGAAATTGAATGGAATGTGTCATTTGTAAACTGTCTGAACAAGAAAAGAATTTGTTTACCTTTTTAAGACAAGTGATTTAAATTCTACTTCAATTTAACCTCTATGCAGGCAGTTCCCCATTTTTCTTCTTATCCTTAATTTAACATGTTTACCCATGGAATGACTGTTATAATTAGATCTTCCCATTTCTCTTATAGACATTAATTTTCCCACTCATCTGTTTCTGGGGGAACTTCTGTTTCCAGAAACATGTTTACAGTATTTCTCAAGTGGCCTGCAGATTTTCACTAAATATTTGGAGGCTTGACTCCTTCAAATCTCTTAAAAATGAATCGAAATATAAATAACCACATATACCTGTGTACACACGTATATGCACACATATCCTTTGAATTTTGGGGGGTCTTGCATGCTACTTGTAGACTGTTGTGTAAGTCAGGAAGGATTCCTCCTTATAATGGTTCAATATAAATACTGAATCTCAGCTTCCTTAAGTTGTTTAGACTGCTTCATCTTCATTAACAAAAATGAACAAACAGTTGTATCATCTAGCTGGAGAAAATGGGATAGCATTTGTAATAAAATAATCATGTATCTGTAACCATTATTTGCACAATCATGGCCTGTGGGGTGTAAACAAAACAAAATCTTAGTTTTTTCTCTCATCATCACTTAAAATTTTTTTCAGTGGGTAAAGTTTTTTCTTTTTCTTACCACAGAAAAAAATTACCAGCTGGCTACAGACTTTCCTTATCACTTTTAGGTAATAATAAGTTATAGGATCACCTCTAAGTTTCAAATCAGTTTTAATTGTCTAATAAAAACTATCTAGTCAATGTATTAATCTTGTTTTAATCTTCATTTATCTTGTACGAGCTGCAGGGAGAATCTGTTGTCCGTGGGATGGAATGTGCTTCTTATCCTCCCAGGCTGAATCAAGAATGGGAGCATGGGAGGAGGCATGGAAGTTCTTTCTTGGCTGGTCTATTGTCAGATGGCTTTGGGTCCTCTGGTCTTGGCAAATGTTTGATGCTGACACTCCTCCTGGTGGGGCTCCTGCACTGCCCCTGCGACTGCCCCTCCTGGGACATGGATGAAGGACTCTTTCCCTCCAGCTGTTCCTCCCCATAAGCCTCTGCTTTCCTGGGGCTTTACTCTATACTGACTCTCTCTGTTGGAGTTCCATTACTCTTCTAGGTCCTCTTGGACAGGATTCAAAGCAGTTCCAGGTCAACTCCAAGCATCTAGAGTACATCTGGGCCACAGGAAAAATCTCGTGGGTCCTTTGCACTGACAAACTCTGGATGCACAGGATCCTACCCCAGCCCTCTGCTGGCTATCACAGCCCATTTTAACTTGCTCAGGCATGAGTCAGACACTGGTCCATTGTGTTCCAAAAATAAAAATCAAGGTCTCCAAGTCGTTTCATTAATGTTCCCTGTCTAGAATGTGGGAAAGAGAGAAGCAAGCCAAACCCCTTCCATTTTCTCCAAGGAAAACACTTTATGAGACTATTTTCTCGAAAGAAGACCTTATTACATCCTGTCTCTTCTCCCTTCTTATACCCACAATGTGAATGAGAGTCAAGTATTAGACCGTTCTTCAGTTTGGTGTTTGCAGGCTATCGCTTCTTAGAGCCTAGGTCAAATTTTCAATTTCACATCCTGAGAGATATTGCTTGGTACAGCTAGGATACAGGTTTGCCTGCATGTGACTGAGGTGAAATAGGTTCATAAGATGGAATTTTTGTTTCTCTTATTTAAAACTCCAAGCTGGCGTGTTGGCTCCATTCGTCAGGGAATTCAGAGTTTCAGGCTTCTTCATTCTTGTTAGTCTGACATTCCAAGGGTGCTTTCCTCATCCACATAATCCAGGATAGTAACTATGTCTTCACTTCAGCAAAGGGGAGGGGAACAAGGAAAGAGAAGGCATCTCCTTCCTTTAGCATGAACCAGAAATTGCCCAGATCACTTCATTCACATCCCATTGGCCAGCATCCAATTCACCTGGCTGCACCAGGGATTAGGAAATATGGTCTTTATTCTAGGCAGCCATGCAGGCCAGTTAAAAATTCTCTTACTATGGAAAAATGGTAGAATGCATATTATGGTTCTACTAGCAGCCTCTGCCACCCATTCAACAAGTATTAACTGAGTATAAGTAATCAATCATGGGATGTGAACTAAACTTTTACTTTAGAAGATTTGAAACTACTCTTAAATTTCTTCTTAATTTCACTCATATTATTTTTTAAATTTTCATTTTAAAGGGAATCCAAGGTCCTATTGGTCCACCTGGTCTACAAGGGCCCCCAGGACAAGGCTCACCTGGTCCCAAGGTAACTTTCTAAATGAGAGAAGAGTTTAATCTACCTATATTCTGACTGTCGTTTTCTGGTCAGTGGCCAGTGCATTTGGAAGGCAGCAGAGGAAATGAACTTAAAAATGAGAGATCTCTATTTAATGTAAAATGTACTAGCATTCCTAATGGTTTAGAAAATGTTATATGTATTCTTTATGCTCTTAGAAGCTTTTACATTCATCCCTCAGTATCTGCTGGAAGGTTGATTCCAGCACTACCACCCCTTCCCTATACCAAAAGCTGAGGATGCTCAAGTCCTTTATATAAATGGTGTAGGATTTGCATATAACCTACTCACATCCTCCTGTATTTTAAAAATCATCTCTAGATAACTGCTAATACCAAGTACAATGTAAATGCTATGTAAATATCTGCCAGCATGCAGCAAATTCAGGTCTTTCTTTTGGATATTTCTGGAATATTTTTCCTTGAATATTTTCCATCCAAGATTGGTTGAATCTTCAGCCGAGTCCAAGCTCATACCACTTGCTGCGCTACAGGCCAGTAAGTCAAGAGACACAATGCAGGGGAGAGGAAAAGCAGCAAACCAAGAAGATGGCATACTAATGTTCTAAAGAACCATCTTAATTTGGGGTAGAATTCAAGTTTCTTTTATGCTAGGGAAGGGGGAAGCAGGAGGGAGTTAAGATCAAGAAGAGAAGGACGACCACAGATATCTGGGCGCCAGCAAGGGTCCGAGGGGGGTTCTGAAAACATTTTGTTCTTGGTTAGTTGACTTCAGTTGACCTGAGCCTGTTCCTGATGTTCCTATAAATCTTGATAAGACAATCGTTATTTTTGTTCATACTTCCTTATCTCCTCATGGGAGGTAAGTTTTGAGTCAGGGACTGTTTGCACAAATCTTAACCTGAGTCCCTTTAGTGATTAACATGTCTACATGCAGGGCTGAACAGAGGCTTATGACTCAGAGGTTAAAGCAGCAGAACAGATAGGTACAATATGGAGTCAGAGATGCCAAGCTCCTATAAACAAGAGGCAGGCGGTGGAGGGGGATCTTAGTTCCTGAAGAACAACTCAGGGATATTCATCAGATTGTTATGTCTGTCCCTTATGGAGGAACTAGTACTCTGTTTTATCGCTGAACTATTGTCATTACTTTTTTTGTTTAACTCCTCTTCCTTTGTTTTTGTTTGTTTGTTTGTTTGTGTTTTGCAGTATGCTGGCCTCTCACTGCTGTGGCCTCTCCCGTCGCGGAGCACAGGCTCCGGACGCGCAGGCTCAGCGGCCATGGCTCACCGGGCCCGGCCGCTCAGCGGCACGTGGGATCTTCCTAGACCGGGGCACGAACCCGTGTCCCCCGCATCGGCAGGCGGACTCTCAACCACTGCCCCATCAGGGAAGCCCTCTTCCTTTGTTTTTGCATTCCCTCGTTTCACTAATTAGTAACTGCCTGTGCCTGCTCCTTAGAACTCAGGGAAGGCCCAGGAAATTAAAGCCTTTTTCTACAAGTGGGAAATGGAGGGGCTTTTGTACCTGGGAGGGCCTCACGGGGTCCTACTCGATTTCAATCCCCCTTTTTCTTCTATACTACTCAGTTCTAAGGGGAACAGGGCAGATAAGAAATGGAATAAAGTTTTGGATAGAGAGGTTAATCACAAACTCAACAGAGGAACTCAATTTTATGGGGACTCAGTTTCAAATCCACAGACAGAGAACCGGTGGCTACCAAGGTGGCAGACTATATTTACACCATCTTAATTTACTGCTTTTATTACTTTTACTTGTGAGACCCTGTTCTAGAAACTCAAGCAGTAATATCAGTAGAGGTTACCTGTGGGCTGGCTAGTTTTCATTCCCCACAATAGGTCCAACAGCCAAAACGTTTAGTTAAAGATATGGAGTCAGGGGCTTCCCTGGTGGCACAGTGGTTGAGAATCCGCCTGCCAATGCAGGGACACGGGTTCCAGCCCTGGCCTGGGAAGATCCCACATGCCGCAGAGCAACTAAGCCCGTGCGCCACAACTACTGAGCCTGCGCTCTAGAGCCCACGCACCGCAACTACTGAAGCCCATGCGCCTAGAGCCCGTGCTCCACAAGAGAAGTCACCGCAATGAGAAGCCCATGCACTGCAACGAAGAGTAGCTCCCACTTGCCGCAACTAGAGAAACCCTGTGTGCAGCAACAAAGAACCAATGCAGCCAAAAATAAATAAATAAATAAATTTCTAAAAATAAAAATATAAAGATATGGAGTCAGAAATAACCTGACAAATAAAAATTTTTCTATGAACTTGGAAGCAATATTACCTTCTAAATTAGAATTATTATTTATCCCTTGGGGAGAGTCATGACACTTACTTAACCAGCTGTCCTTAATGTTGCTTCAAAGAATCACTGATCATCATTAAATAAATACTCTTCTGAAAGTACCTCCCTTTCAGTAGATTCCTTCGAGAGTCCCATGTGAGAAGTAGCTCAAGAGAATACAGTTAAAGTCCTTGAGATTTCTGATTTGAGCTCAATGGTGAAAGCTCAAGTTGTTCTCTCTGGTTATGATACTGCTTTTGATCAGCAGTAACCTTGGCTTCTCATGTGTCAATTTTAGTTACTCTGGAATATAACTGCCTATCTTTTCCAAATATATATATATATTTGCCTGAAATATATTTATATTTGAATAGATACATGCACATATACACACACATACGTGAATAGAGCATATGAAACTCAGTTTTATCTTACTTTGCTGATATGTTTTGCCCTTAGGAGATCAAAGGTAGGTACATATTATTTTTACTTTGCTGCTATATTCAAATACTCTTACCTCATTAGGGAGAAGTAGGCCAGATAGGACCTACAGATCCTAGAGGACCAGTGGGACTTGGAGTGCACGGTCCAAAGGTGGGTTGTCTAAGCTGCTTGGAAGCATTTATGTAATATTATGTAAAGTTTCATTTATATCCAAATGCAATACATATCATGTATGTATCATCTGTTATTTCATCAGAGAAGAGTCTGATGCTTAACTCGTATTGTTTAAGAAAAACCAAAATCTTAGTTTATTTTAGTGATGACTGTTTATGTTTTTATTTATTTATTAGCACTAGAGGTCCTCTTTCAGCACAGACTGATTCTTTAAGAACATTATTGCCTGCCATATTATAGAAGCATAGGAGAATTTCAGTAAAGTTTACTTCCCTCCTTTTGTTTTGTAGCCGGCTCCTTCTCATCCTTCAGATCTCAGCTCAAAAGTTACTTCCTCAAAATTCATTTCCTAAATGTAAAGTATGCCCACCCCACTACTGTTACCCCAGACTGTTATTTAAAAGCACACTGTTTGTTTCCCTTGCTTTTTACCATTTACCTCAACTTGCATGTTTTTTGAATTACTTTTCATCTTACTACACCCTTTAGAAATGCACTGCCCAGTATGGCAGCCGCTAGCCACAAGTGGTTACTGAATACTTGACATGTGGCTGGTGTAAACTGAGGTGTGCTGTAAATGTACTATACACTCTGGATTACAAAGCCTGGTACAAAAAAAAAAAAATGCAAACTATATGATTAATACATTTGTATATTGATTACATACTGAAATGGCAAAATTTCAGTTGTATTAAAGTAAAATATATTATTAGAATTGTACTTATCTGTTTCTTCTAATGTTGTAAATGTGGCTGTTAATAATATAATTACATATATGGCTTGCTTTATATTCTATTGGACAGTGGTACCCCACTGGGGCAGGGATTTTGTTTCCTTTTTTTCTTCTTTGTTACTGAATCCTCAGTTTGGGGGACAAAATAGGTACTCAATAAGTGCTGTTGAATAAATAAATGAATCCTTATTTTACCCTTCACAATTTCTATAACTCATCCTGAAGGCATATAGAATCTGGCAAGCCATGCTGAGCGTTGAAATCCATCATTGTTCTGCTGTCATTGACATGATTCTTATGAGAATTGGGTATTAGAAGACTATGTAAGACACAGGTCTAAAACAAATATACATTTTACATATATATAAACATATAATTGCAAGAGACACAAAATGTACTAATATAGTGATCATAGCTGCCATTTATGGAATGATTTTGATGTGTCACACAATGTGCTAAGTGCTAAATATGCTAAGTACATATATGTGTGTACGTACATATACTTGTCTATACATGTCTATAGTATGTATATATGTATATATACATATTATGTCATCTAATGCCAATTTCAGAGAGGCCATATAGAGTAACAAGGCTACTAGGCAGTTAGACTACCTAAGTTCAAATCCCACTCTTGCACTAGATGGATATATAATCTTAAGCTTCTCTCATTTAGAAAAATGAAATACTTAAAATATACTCAGTACTATAGAGAATAACAAAGAACACCCATGTATTCCACACCCAGCTTTATCAAATATCAACATTTTGCCACATGTATTCTAGAATTTTTTTAAGAAGAAGCATTACAGATATAGCTGAAGGCCTCTGCCTGTGCTCCCCAATCCTATTGCCCTCCCTTCCCTCCCCAGATGTAACCATTATCATGAATTTGGTGTTTATCATTCTTTTGAAGTTTTTTATAATTTTCCCATATGTTTTTATGCATAAGCCGTATATTGCTTTTTTTGTATTCTTGAACTTTACATAATATATCATTCTGCAATATATTTATACTCAGCCTTAGTTATTTGTGTTTTTATATGCCTTTAATTCATTCAGTTTAATTATTTTATGATACTATATTGTATGAGAATACCTCATTTAAAATTTATGCTTTCCTCTTGATGGACATTTAAATTGCTTTCCATTTTGTGCATTTGCCAACAATGCTGCCATAAACATTCTCTGGGTTTCCTCTTTTGTAAGGATACAAGTTTCTCTCATTAGCAGGATTGGAAGATCACAGAGTATGCAAGTTTTCAATTTTGATACTGTGAAAATCCTGCCCAAAATAAACAATGGGTAAAATGTTTGGACCAGATTACCCTCCTTCCAGCAACAGGTTAAAATGCTCTTTTCTCTACATTCTTGCCAGTATGAAGCATGTAAAAATACATCTCATTGGTTCAGTTTTTATTCCTTGATAACTAACTGAATAGTTTTTGTGTGCTTAATGGACCTCGGTTTTTCTCTTTTGTAAATTCCTGTAGATACTGATTTTTTTTTTGTTTTTGATGTTGGGTGTTCCTTTCTTATTAATTAATAGTTCTTTATATATCTGGATAATAGTCCTTTGTCATTTGGGTTGCAAATCTCTGAGGCTATGGTTTGTCTTTTTCACTTAGAGTACTTTTCAGCATATACAATAGAAGTTTTAGATTTTGATGTGTTCCTATCCCTTTATGGTTTGGGCTTTTGGAATATTATTTAAAAACGTTTCTTGACTCCAAAGTCATAATATATTCTTATGTATTTTCTTCTGAAAAATTTCATGTTTTACTTTTTAAAATTTAGGTCTTTAATACACTTGGAATTTATTTTTGTGGATAGGGCAATGTAGGGAGTCTATTTTTTCCCCATATGGATAACCAAATATCCCAGCATCAGTTATTAAGTAGCCCATCTTTGCCACACTGATTTGTAATACCTCCTATGTCATATATCAAGTTTCTATATTTGTGAGGATCAGTGCCTGAGTTCTCTATTCTGCTCCATTTTTCTATTTATATCTCTCAGTGCTATTACCTCTGTCTTGATTATGATAGATTTATAATGTTTTATCATCCACAGAGAAAATACTCTCATCTTCTTCCCTGGTTATTCTTAATTCTAACATATACATTTTAGAATTGGCTTGTCAAATTTGACAAATATCCTGTTGGAGTTTTTGAAATTGCATTGAATCTTTGGATTAAATATTGAGTCTTTCAAACCACAGAGTAAACCTCTCTACCTTTTTTAGGAAAATATTTGTCATTTTATCCGTAAAGATCTTCTACTTTTTTAGTTAAAAAGGTACCTTGGAGAAATTTTTGCAATTGTGAATTGTTTTTTTTCTGTACCTTCCAATTAACTGTAACAGGTGTATAGGAAAAGTATTGTTTTGTTATTGTCTTGTTTTGTTTTGGTATATTAATTTTTGTATCCAGCCAGCTGATAAAATCTCTTATTTCTAATTGTTTGTAAAGGCTCTTGCTTTTCTACTCCCTGTATACATAAGCATACTGTCTGAAAATAAAAACAATTTTGCCTCTTCCTTTTTAGTTCTTTTTCTTATTCACTTTTTATCATTTTACACTGCTAGGGTCTCCAGTGCAACGTTTAAAGGAAGTGACTTCAGAGGACATGCTCTTAAAATTTCACTTTTAAGTGTGATATTTGCTGTAGGTTTTTTTTTTTTTTAATAAAAATTTATTTATTTATTTATGGCCGCATTGGGTCTTCGTTGCCGCGTGTGGGCTTTCTCTAGTTGCCGTGAGTGGGGGTTACTCTTCGTTGCGGTGCGTGGGCTTCTCATTGCAGTGGCTTCTCTTGCTGTGAAGCATGGGCTCTATGTTGTGATCTATACGTTTGTTTCACTACATAATGTCTTTGGCTACTTTTGAGATTTTTCTCTCTAGCACTGGTTTTGAGCCATGAGATTATAATGTGCCTTAGTTCAGTTTTCTTCATATTTCTTGTGTTTGGGTTTCATTGATCTTCTCGGACCTACGAGTTACTGATTTCATCAAATTTTGAAAATATTAGGTTAGCATATCTTGAAATATTTCCTATCCTCAGCCTTCACCCAGGAAATTCCCACTTAAGTTTAAATGCTTGGAGTTTTCTCACAGTTCACAGATGCTCTGCTCATTCTAATTCAGTCTCTTTTCTCTGTGTGTTTCATTTATTATTGCTATATCTTTCAGATTGCTTATCTTTTCTTCTGTGATGTCTAATCTGCTTTTAATTCTATCCAGTGTATTTTTATCTCATACTTTGCAATTTTCAACTCTAGCAGTTCAATTTATGTCCTTCTATATCTTTCATATCTCTGTTTAACAAGTTTTAACTTTCCTTTAGTTTCTTGAACATATGGAATGCAGTATAGTAACTGTTTTAATGTTCTTATATACGAATTCTATCACCTGTGTCATTTTCTATGTCAAGTTTTTGCAGCTTTCTTTAATCCCTGATCATTTTTGATTAGCTACCAAACATTGTGAATTTTACCTTTTTAGGTGTTAGATATTTTTGTATTCGTATAAGTATTTTTGTGCTTTGTTCTTAGATGCTTCTATACTACTTGAAAACAGTTTGAGCATTCTGGTCTTGCTGTTAAGCTTTATTAGGGGACAAAAGCAGCATTTAGTCTGGGGTTAATTTTTCCCCACTACTGAGGCATGACCCTTTTTAGAACTCTAATCTATGCCCTCAGCACTGAGAAGTTTTCTTTCTTGCCACTGGGAGCAGGCACTGTATCTCTCCTGCTGTCAGTTCTCTCTGATCCTTGAAACTGGTTGTTTTCTTGGCCTTGGGTAGTTTCTTCACTCTGTGCTGAACAGTATTCAGCTAAATACTCAAGGTGGATGCACAGCAGATCTTCATAGTTCTCACCATGGCATCCTTCCTCTCTGGTAATCTATTGTGTGAATTTTTGATACCTTGGCTTACCCAGACTCCTACCTTTGTCTCCTTAAATTAGAAAGACTTCTGATGTTTCCCTGGGTTCTCTCTCCCTGCACCATGGCCTGGGAACTTTACCCAAACAGTAAACTTGGGAAATTGTAATTTTCACCTATTTTGTTTCCCCTCTCTCAGGAATTATTAACCTTCATTACTTAGTGTCTAATGTCTTGAAAGTCTTTGTTTCATATATTTTGTCTGCTTTTTTAGTTGCATCAGATGGGAAATTAAATCTAGTCCCTACTGCTCCATTTTGACGAGAACCTTAAGTTACATCCTTTTTCTTAGGTAGACTGGTCTGTGATTTTTGTTTTCTTATCTTGTATGACTTTTTAAATCAAAGTTTTATTAGCCTCATAAAATAAATTGGGTAGACTTCCCTCTTTTTCTATTTTTCAGAACTATTTGTATAAGAGAGGGAATATCTCTTCTTCAGATGTTTAAAAATTTGGTAAGGTTTGACTATAAAACAAAGTCTGTGATCTGGGAGGGAGAGGAAGTTCCAGACTTGCAATTACTGATTCAATTTATTTAATGGTTGGTTTATTTAGTTTGTTCATTCCTTCTTATATCATTTATGTAATTTATATTTTTCTTGATTATCCATTTATTAATGTTTCTAATATATTTGAAATTGTCACAGAAATTTTCTATGATCAAAAAAAGTTACTATGGGCTTCCCTGGTGGCGCAGTGGTTGAGAGTCTGCCTGCCGATGCAGGGGACACGGGTTCATGCCCCGGTCCGGGAAGAGGCACAACAGTGAGAGGCCCGCGTACCACAAAAAAAAAAAAAAAAAGTTACTATGTATATAATTATATTCACCTTTCATTCCTAATACTGTTTTTTATGACTTTTCTTTTTTAATATTAATCATTACTGTTAGAAGTTTATTTTCTGAGTATTTTTAAGTATTACCTTTTAATTTTGTTACACTTCTTGCTTTTTGCTTGCAAGTTTATTATTTTCTGCTGTCATCTTTATTATATCTTTCTATTTATTTTTAGGTTCACTGTGCTTTTTCACTAGTTTTTATAATTTAGCTGAAATGACTTTCAATTATTTTCGATATATTTTGCTCTTAATAAATGCAGTAAGGACACTTGTATACTGTTTTAAAGTACCATGTGTTTTCTCTGAACATTTTAAAGGACTTGTTCTTAATCACAAATTAACTGGAAAGTGAGTAGAATTATTGAATATTAGACTTGGAAGCAACGTTTGGGCCCCAATGTTTTTATTTCATTTTTATATTAGTTTTTTTTTTCAGGATTGCTGTCACAAATTACCACAAACTGTGGCTTAACATAATAGAAATTTATTGTCTCACAGTTCTGGAGGCTAGAAGTAAAAAATCAAGGTGTCTGCAGGGCCATACTTCCTCCAAAACCTATAAGGAATCTTTCCTTGCCTCTCGGCCTCTGGTGGTGGCCAATCCTTGGAATTCCTTGGCCTGCAGCCATATCACTCTAATCTTGGCTTCTGTTTTCACGTGGGGTTCTCCATATGTGCCTGTCTTCACATTATGTTTTCCTCCTATAAGGACACCACTCACATTGGACTAGGATCTGCCCTAGTTACCTCATCTTAACTTGATTACATCTTAACTTGATTACAAAATAAGGTCCGTTCACAGGTGCCAAGGGTTAAGACTTTAACATATCTTTTGGGGGAGGGGGCTGGTCACAATTTAACCCATAACAAACAACATAACCCAAAACTGAGACCCAGAGAGGTTAAGGAACTTGCCCAAGGCCAAATAGTTTAATGACTATTCAGATTTCCCTGCTCATAGGCTTTTCTCAGGTATTACAAGATGTGACCAATTTCGAGTACCTCAAAGGGGAGTTCCATGATAAATACGAACTTCTGGGAAATAAAAATCTTTGCTCATCCACGGGCTCCCAGGGCAGCCAGGAGTACCGGGAGCAAAAGGAACTACAGGGAAGAAGGTAACACTGCTTTTCATATTATTGGTGTAAAACTATTGAACCACACTGTATCTTGGTCCTGCAGAAGCTCAAATTAAACCATTTAAGACAAACTTAGTCTTTTCAAGAAAAAAAAAATCCCACAACTCTTAATTTCCTTTTTCTCTTAGTTCAGATAAAAGAGCGCCAATTCAAAGCCTGAGTAGTAGCTCACACCCTCTGTCTTCTCTCTGATATTTTGGCCATGGTATCCTCCAGTGACCTAGTCCCTTTGGGATTCCTAGAAAGCACTTTTATTTAAACTTACAGAAAAACACTTTTTTTTTTCCCCCTCCAAAAGGAGTCTGTAAATGCATTCAGGAAGTAAGGCTACTATAAAGATTTCCTGAAGTACTTTGAGTTGACATTTGAAATACTCATTTTTCAATATAAGTAGTGGAAAACAGCAGATGGAAAGGCTGAAGGTCTTTCTTGTTTTTTAAAAAAACAAACCACCAAATTTGAATGAAGAGCCAAAAGAAAGTGAGCTTATTGCTTTGGCAATTGGCTGGGAAATTGGACTTTTTCATGGTATTTCAGCTGCTCTGAGCTAACCTGGAGTTTGATATGAATTTATTCAAGTTGGTAAACTTCCAACTTAATTTTGAGACTACAGTGAAGGTCTGGTCTGTACTGGAGGATTTCAGCAGAGACTACTGGCTGTAAGAAGAGACAAGGTGGGTGTATACATACTGTCTAGGGAGGGTCAGCTAAGACATCAGTGCCATTTCCTCTAGGGAGAAGCGGGGCTTCCAGAAGCAAGAGACCCTGAAGGACCACCTGGAAAAGGACAACCTGGCCTCAAGGTATGGAATTGACAGTGGTAGGGGGAGGGAAGCAGACTGCCTGAGTTCTGGTCCTTATACTAAGGAGCCATCTTAGGAGAAATTTGATGTTATTCTTGCTATGTCAAAGGTGTTTACTTCTGGCTTAAAATTATGGATACCAGCTTTTGAACTTTTGTAATACAGCAAGTATGTATTATTCATTTTCATTTTCCTACCATCTGTCATTAAGTCCCAGCTTAGAGGAAGAGTTCAACACATTTTCTTACTAAACAGCCAAATTGACATTCAAAAAACACATAGTAAGGGAAAAGAAGACTTGAGATACATCAGTGAGACGTCAAAGTCCATAAATTTTTTTCAAATATGTATATAATCTCACAGAGTAATAAGAAATATAACCTTATTAAGTGGTACTTTCACAACATGGAATATATTTATTTTATACATTGTAGAAGTGCTAGTTGAATAACATCTTTATATGTCAAGATGAAAATATCCAAATTCATCAATAAGACCATTAGTGACATTATCTATAGCCTCTAAGGTGTCAGATGTTCCTGCATTTCTTATGTGCGGTCATCAATGACCATATAAAGATTCTGAAGAATTATATATGAGTAAAGTAAAAATAAAATCCATATACTTATTAGTGTTCTGTTTATAATTCTATTAAAATAGTAATTGATAGCTTAGATGTCTACGCCTTGAGAAAATATTGGCTAAAATTGAGCTGTTAACCTTAAATGTGAAAAACTGAAATATATTTGTAGAATTTCAAACATTTTAAATAATTGATTAACCAGACTCTGAGATCTATTTTTGGTGGGGTGGGAAGCAGGGAGTAAAAATATGAACAGAGAATCCCTTTTCAACATGATGCAAAAAATACTTTTAGAAATGATTGCCTATTAACATTCATGAGAACTAACATTTTCTTGAATATACTTTTGGAAAACAGACCCTTGGAGTTATAACTGAAGCCGTGGGAATGAATGATAGCTCTGAGAAAGAGAGCTAAAGTTTGAATCCCACATTTTACAGTAGCTGGAGCAAGAATATTCACAACAGCATGAAGATAGGCAGAATGCACAGCAGTACCATGTTAGAGAAACCAAGGAGAAAGGCTTTCAAGAGGAAAGCAATGGGTGGTGTCAAATAGACCAGCAGAGCAAGGAGAATATGCACTGCCTGGATTTGTGGCTTTAAGGTGATTCGGGGCTTACGGAAGGCTAATGGAGAAGAGTGGTAGGAATATGTTACATATCCAAGGTATGTTATGGTTCAGTGTTGGCACTTTTAATAATAGTTGGATTCTTACTGTTGGCTTCTGGGATGATTTAGGTCAATAGTTCAATTTGGTAGTTAATGGGAGAAAATAAATAGTTGTGGGTAGATTTCATTTCTGTTGGCATTAATAATGATACAATAAGTTATATTCAATATTTGGACATTCAACAGGTATTTTTTAAATTTCCTGTGTCACTACTCTCGATTAGTATGCATATTAGGGAGTTCTTTGCATGTCCGTGGATTCTACAGGTCACCTTTTCTTCTTAGTGAAGTGTCTGCATTGCCGATGAGCTTGGTATAGTCCAGTGGTTCTCAAGGTGCAGTCCCTGGAACAGCAGCACCTGATGCTGCTGTCAGAAATGTAAATTATTGGACCCCAATCCAGACCTATTAAATCATAAACTCTGGATGTGGGCCCAGCAATCTCCAGGTGATTCTGATGCATGCTTAGGTTTGAAAACTGGAAAACTGTGGTAGAGTCATTTATGTCGTATATATTGAATGGCCTTGGCTACAAACCCCGAGGAGTTCTTTCACCGAGCTAGGCACAAACTTAGGTATGGTGCCTTGCAGTTGAACCCTAGTGTAAGGATAGTTCTGGAATTCTCTGAGGCTTCTGGCTGAAGGTAATACAATTCTTTGGGGGTAGCATTTGTGTACACAACCCTGCTGGGGAACACTAGGCAATTTCTAGCTCTGCACCAGGTTAATGCTCACTCATCTTTCTACCAGTTGAGTTATTGGCCTCCTTTGGGAGAAAGAACTAGACTCTCCACTGAGGAAGAAACAAGGCTGGATTTTTTAAATGTCTTATTTTATGTTTTAAAACTGAAATAGCACAGAAGCTGAAAAACGGCATGACAAATCATTTCTTTTCTGAAACTGACTGTCTGAAAATCATCTGTTAATAGACCAAGGGGGCAAAAAAACTGTAAAGTCAAATCGAAGGCCCCAAAGGAAGATACTGAACATAGAGTTTAGAAAATACTAAATCATACTGAATAAATGAAGACTGAACAATTCTGAAGTCATCCAATCTGCTCAGGAACATTGACAAACCCTGTGCAGCTGAGCTGGGCTTGGGGAACATCACTTTAAAGTAGGTATTCATTGAGAATCTGGCCATGATATAACATTAAGGAGGGTCTGTTCACAGAACAACTATATTTTTATTATAATTTGTGTCAGGGTGATGGAGGAAAGAAAGGGAGCAAAGGAAATCAAGGACAGAGGGGATTTCCAGGGCCCGAAGGACCGAAGGTATGTTTCTTATATTCTCATTTATGCTTTGGGGAGATTGTAATTGTGCCTGGTTTTAATGGAATATTAGATTTCCACTGTTTTCCTCTCAACAAATACAAAACAAAAGCCCCCGAATGAAAAAGGCTTTAGAAACCACACTATTTCAGACCATAATAGAATGGAATAAAGAGAGTGCATAAAACATGTGATCTTCATTGAAATATTTATTCTGCTAGGAGAGAATCTGTGTGTCAGTCCTCTCTAGTAACAGCAAAATATTCAGTAGTTGGGATAAAGTTAGGACCATAGAAGGTATCAATTCTCTATCATCTTGTTTTGTGGAATAAGAACAAAAAAGTCCCAGACTGAGGGCTTCCCTGGTGGCGCAGTGGTTGAGAGTCCACCTGCCGATGCAGGGGACACGGCTTCGTGCCCCGGTCCGGGAAGATCCCACATGGTGCGTAGCAGCTGGGCCCGTGAGCCATGGCCGCTGGGCCTGCACGTCAGGAGCCTGTGCTCCATAGCGGGAGAGGCCACAGCAGTGAGAGGCCCATGTACCGCAAAACAAACAAACAAACAAAAGAAGTCCCAGACTGAGCGGCAATGCAGTAAAGGATGAAGAGCAGTGCTTCAGAAGGCAGGAGAGTGGGGTTCTCGTCCTGCCCCAGCCCAGAACTTTTGGGGGCCAGTCAACTTCAATCGTAGAAGGAAAAGAGTAATAGTGTCTATTTCACAGGGTTGTTGTGAAGACCTAAAAGAGTGAATAAAGAACTCAGCATGGTTCCTGGCACATTGTAAGTGTTCAATACATGGAGTTATTCAGACAGGAAAAAATCAATATGTGAAATGGAAAGTAGGGCCTATATGTCCTGATAATCTGCCCGAGACAGGGTGCTGAGGAAGAAGTAAGGACATTGTGAAGCAAGAAATTAGATACGTGTCCTGACTAAGCAGGAGAGAATATTGAGGTCATCTGGATGTGTTCAGGGCTCTAGGAAGATGCTAATTGTAAGAAAGAAACAGGGAGTCTGTTCAAGGACCAGACTATTAAAGAACAACTTAAAAAAAAAAAAAGGGTACCAGCAAGATACGAGCAGGTATAAAAAAAAAGGCATCCCCTATAGACCAGTAATTCTTGAACTTCCGTGTCATCAGTATTGCCTGGGAGCTTGTTACAAACCCCTATTTCTTGGTGCCATGCCTAGAGATCTGGATTTAGTACGTGGGTGGGTCCCAAGAATCTGCATTTCCTAAATAAGTGTCTTCTGCCACAGGCAGTTCAAGGAGCACATGATGAGAAAAGCCATTATATAGGAAATGTGTTGGATTAGTATCAACAACAGTGATTACTCTATGTCTTAGTTATGCTGACTCAACGTGAATATTTTTCTGTATTTTGAAAGAAAGTTTTTTCTGATAAAGAATTGCCATATTTCAAAACATACACCTAAATAAGGGTCTTTAAAAGAATTGCATACTTTCTATGTATACAGTTTTGTATTTAAAAGTAATTGGCTTCTCTTAAAAAAAGAATAGATTAAATCTAGAAGCATAATTTTGCTTCATCTGGTTTTAGTGAATATTTTAACAGGTTAATGTTTTATCCCTTTGCCATGGGATTGAATAGGGTGGTTATCTGTTGCCAGAACCCTGGCCATGTCCTGTGCCATTGCCATACAGGTTTGGAATTAAGGACTGGCACATACAGGCCTCGGCATCACTTGGCCCCAGCAGCCAGTGTGCTCAGCCTGTTGGTCGTATAATGGAATCAGCACAGTGGGAGGCCTCAGCTGTGAAGATGGAGGTGGCTCAGGGCAGGAGTCATCACCAGTGAGTCTGATTGATAGAGTCCCTCCTGGAGGAAGGAGGAGGACCAAATAGTCAATTCTGTAAGGCAGGAGGAGGCCAATTTTTGGTAAAGGTACAGTGAGCAAATATTTTTGGCTTTTTGGGCCAAGAAGCAAAATTGAGGATATTATGTGAGCACCTATTTAACAATCACTCAAAAATGTGAAAACCATTTTTAAATGATCGTTATATAGGTGCTGTACAGTAGAAATTAACGCAACATTATAAATCAAACATACTTCAATAAAATAAGTTAAAAAACGAAAGACAATTGCTTTGCACAGTGTTTTAAAGTGCAGTAGTGGTACTTAGAATCACCAGAGGTGCCTCATAAAGATTCATATTCCTGGGCCCAGCCCCTAGACCTATTGAAATAAAATCTCCAGGGCTGAAATCCTGGACCCTATATTTTACCAGATTTCTCTAATGATTTCTCTGTTCCCTAAAATTTGAAAATCACTGATCTAGAACCAGGTAGGACAGAGACATTGCTTGTTGTTCCAGACTGAGTCTTTATTGAGACTCATACTGAGACAAAAACAAAAAGAGAGAAATGTTTTAATTTTCCTGTTCAAAATTTCATTTTTTTAAACCATAAACTCTCTACTTTTAATAAGGGACGTGAGATACCACACAATGGAAGACTGATATACTGTGGACCATAAAATAAAGTAACAAAGGAAAAAGTTATAAACTAGAAGGAACATTATTTACCTACCAAGTGTACTCAAAAACTTACACTAAAGGTATTTGTTATAATGGAACAAATATTTCCCTCCGAGCTTCCTGGCATACAAATACAAAAGTGAATCACCACGAATTACATGATTTTTATTAGCTAATAAAAGGATGCACAAGAGAGAGAAATTTCCTATTACTCAAGAATTAACTGAATGCATTTATTAAAGGGAGTGAAATTTTAACCATCAATAACTTTAGTAGTGGTTTAACAAAGATGTTCAAATATTTTCACATCGGTCTGTGAAATAGGTCACAATACTTTAAAATGCTAGAAATACATTTTTATATTTTTTAATATAATTCCTGTATATGGTTTCCTTGTTTGACATGTAATGAGTAGTTTGCTCTTTTTTTAGGGTGATCCAGGGAGTATGAGCCCTTTTGGGATGCCTGGAACATCAATTCCTGGACCACCCGGGCCAAAGGTATGCATTCTCGGGAATAGCTTTTTTCTTTTACTTGGGTCTTTGGCAGTTGGAGTGGGGAAAAGATTCATGAAACAAGTGAACTAGAATTTCAGTTTTGGAAGAAACCAAAGATATCATATAGCTCAACCCTGATATTTCACAATTAAGCAGATGAAAGGCCAGCAGCAAATTTAAGATTAGAAACCAGATTTCTTGCTTCTGGTCTTGAACTTGTCACTTTACCTTGAACTACCTCCCTTAAATACCTAGACCCTAAAGCATGTAAGAATTTATTGCATTTGTTCAGAATAATCTGCTAATCAGAAAGTCTGGCAGAAAAGAAATCCACTCGGATGTAAGAGCATTCCTGGACGTTTTCACAGTCTAAATATTTGAGTCTAGAGAGCCACCTATTATTTCAGTGGCCTTTCTCTGAACAGTTTAGTAGTCTTTACTGACAGTTTTTATTTGCTTAAGATTTGAAACTCCCCTCAAATACATTAGAAGATGTACTCTCTCAGGATCTGATTCTAATAGATTAAGCCCTTTATAATTGGCCAATGGCTTTTTTGCTCTGTGCCATTATGGTTTCTCATAAAATCTAAAGCCTGAAACTGTGAACATTATTTGAAAGGTACAGGGAGACAGAGGAGGACCTGAGTTTCCTGGATTTAAAGGAGAACCTGGAATTGCTATTCGAGCACCAAAGGTATCCTTTATTCACGTTCTTTCGTTTTGTTTTGTTTTTTTCCTGTATGTGAGAGAAGTGACAGTAGATTTAACGCATCATAAGTGGATGATTGTGATTGCTCTACTTGAAGTCTCTACGTTGATGAACTGAAATGTAAGAATACACTATTCCCTTTTTAAAAAATCAAGCTAGCAGATCATTTATTTTTCATAAATGTGGGGGAGGATAGCTCCTCTGGTAAAATGTTTGCTGACTAAACAGTTGATTGAAAATGCTTTTTGTAATATCTTTGATATGAGATTATATGGCCTCTAGCCTCCTTCATTTACTATTAATGGCCAATGTATCTCTTCTATAAAACATTGTCCAAAAAGTTTGTGTTTGGAAACTTTACTGAATCAGATTTCCCTGCTTTGTTGTCCATCTTTCAGAGTTATTTCAAATGAAAATGCAAATAATTATAGGAGAAGACAGCTTTTAGTAATCAACACTTTTTTTCCATGGCAACAAAGTACCATTTCCCTCCTCACATAAAACCCAGCATCAAGCAAAATTCTACATTCCAAATGTCAACAAGCACATCCCTGTTTATGAGAACAGGCTTTAGGGCTCCATAATCAGCTCTTATTAAATTAGTAGCATGTTGTTATGTAGCTTTGAAGCTGGCTTTAGTTTATCAGATTGTCTCTTCTAGATGAAAGGGTTCAAGTACTAACGTCAGTGATTTTCAAACTTCAAAAAAGAAAACTTAGAACCATCTTTGAAATATAATGCAAAACCTATTATATACTGACATAAGTTGGAGTGGTTCTTTTTGAAGGCTGAGGTAAGATCCTGACCTCTGCTGTTCTTAATCACTTTAAGAGTCCTCCTTCCTAGAGTGATAATCTTCTGGCTTATTTGAGACAGAAGAGGTTTCCAGGATGTGGCATTTTCAAGCTAAAACAGAGAATGTCCTGGGCAAACCAGAACAAGATGGTCATCCTACTGCCCAGACTCTGAGGCACAAAGGAACCCAAGATATGTAAAAATTCTATGGAAAACCAAGTTATGTATGACTCAAGGAAAAAAATCCAAATTTCCTAATGCTAAAACTACAGATATGACCTCAATCAAGAACATTTGGGTGACATTTTTCATATTGTTTGACAACTTCCTGAATCTGTGTATTCCTAGGTCCGTCATTTAAAGTTACTTCTCTCTACTTATACTATTCTTTACGATAGAAAAAATCTAATTAAATGTGCAGCCGGGGTTTAAAAGCTCCACCTGTTTTCTACTGATCATTATTAGGCATCGTTGGTGATAGTATTTAAAGTTATTTGCCTCTTCAATCAATTTTCTAATCCCTTGGCCTCTAATGATACTCTTTCTGCCATTCTTCCCTAATGCATCGGTTTTTAAGCTCTTGGAGGGTTAAATGTCTGATAAAAGTTTTGGCACGTTAAATTCAGTTTTGTCTATCACTTCAGGGACCTCCCAGGTTGTTTTGAAAGCCCATTTCAAAACACCTGATTACGATTTCTACCCTAATTTCTGTTGAATGAGAGAGACACTTGTGAATCACTCTGCAAGACATTTTCTTGAATCCAATGCAGAAAGACCAAGTGGCACAATTCCATCCATAGAAATACTGTGAGGCATCCAAAATAAAGATCTAAGCAGAACACTGCCCTTTCCCCACCCCCATTAGCATCAGAAGTAACAAGCTAACTGAAATTTTTGTAGGAGAGAGGACAAAGATCCCCAGGAAAAAAAATGTTCAAAAACTATGAATGTTTCAATGGCTTTCCCCCCACTCTGGGTGCCAGAGGATAAACAGTAACAGCTGCTGATAATGTGTTATAGGCTTGGAACTTAGAAATGAAAACTGAAAGTGAATTTTGTTACCAATTTTTTTCCTTTCAACTTAACCAGGGAGCACTCACTGCTTTGTTTCCTTGCTGGCCTGCTCCTTATGTAAGCATGCAGAGAAATGGGCATCTTATTTTAGGACCTGTCCCATAGAAAATGTTTAGCATTTTAACCTTAAACATAATTGGAATAGGATAATAAGTTGCTTCTGAGAAGCGACCAGTTCCTTAGGTGGGGAATACACCAAAATTCACCTCTCCAGAACAATTTGTTTTTTCTCTGTCATACAACTTTAAGAGATCACCTTGGGTTTTTGTTGATGATAAATAGTACCTTAAGTGTTTATAAGTGGCCACATGTTTTCTGAACATCATTCTTAAGAACGTTAACCACATAAAGCCAGTCTCTTTGTTTTAATAGGAAATAACAGCTATTGCATTCATGATTTTCAAACTCAATTTAACTTTCTTATTGCTTAAATGGACTGAAGAATTTTTTTCCCTATCATTCATTCATAGGAGTAGAATCAGGGGCAGTTTTGGGGAGTCAGATTTTGGGCAACACTCTGGCTTGGAATAATGGCAGTTTGATTTCAGTGTTTGCTTGCACATAAAACAAATATTAAGAATCCTGATACTTCTTCCAATCTTGGAAAACAAAGGTCTATTAGTAGAGTTTCCTCCTAATGTGGAAAAACATAAATATTTAAAAACATGAACAGCTCTTTATCAAAATAATTGACGAGAGTTTTAAGAGTTATTGTAAGAGTTGTAAGAGTTATCACAGCAACAGAACGGAATGTGGTATAAATAGAAATGTTTTAAATATAAGTGTAGTAGACTTACAATTAATAACTCTTCTCTGGTAAGAGTCTTCCTCTTTTTCTCTTTTTCTCCATTTTAACTTAGCCAGAAATTTCTCCGAGTTCTATTTGTACAGAGAACTCTAATGTTCAAAAGGCAACAATTCTCCTTCCCTATCCTCTATATAGGAGGTCAGTAGTTGCTACTAAAAGTTTTAGATGCCCAAGGTCATCACGGTAAAGCAGTATTTATAACTTTGTCCTAGGTCTCAGGATATGAACCGCAAACTCTATGTCCTATTCTTTTATAAAGTGTTTTTTTAAAAATTAATCTGTTTTTAATTTTTATTTGAGCTTATTTATTCCTCACCTAACTTGGGCGCCATTGAGGAAGATAACAGATGTAACATAATAATAGGTAACCTACAGTATCTTATTTTATACTTAAACTTTTACTACATATTCCCCTCTATTCTTCTCACATGATGCTTACTAAATTTTCTCATTTTATACTTCCTGATTTATGATGCATTAAAAATTGGTAATTTTTAAAATTAAAATGTCAGCAACTAGCCCTTTTCTAATGCCCATGAAGTGTGTTTCCTATAGAGGACCTTGTAATGGTTCATATATATTTCCTACACTCATTCCATGGGTAAGACTTATGAGGAGATAAGGAGTTGCCATATTTCCTTCTAAAATTTTTCAAACCGTTCCTTTGCACTTATCAAATCCACCTCTGGCATGTTGAGTTGGTTTTGTGCTTGAGTTTTGCCAGGTGTCTCATAGTTTAGTCTTATGATATCTCCTGGTGTTGGAATTTACCCAGGGTGCCCAAGGCCCTCGGGGACCAGTGGGCGCTCCAGGACTCAAAGGTGACAGCTATCCTGGTGTGGCTGTAAGTGTGGACATTGCTTTTATTTCCTTCCTTCCTCTCTCCCTCTTTTCCACCTTTCCTCCTTCCTCCCTTCCCTTTCCTTCCCTTCCTTTCATCCCTCCCCCTCTCCTTTCCCCCCATCTCTCTCTCCCTTCCTCCCTTTTCTTCTCTTTTTTCTTTCTCCCTCCTTCCTTTCCTTTCCTTTCATCCCTTCCTTCCTTCCTTCCTGAACACTGCACACAACAAGGTTGCTCCAAGGTTGTTCCCTCTCTCCCTTATTATGTCATCCCAGGGTCCTCGAGGATTACCAGGACCCCCTGGACCAAGGGTTTTACACAGAGTGGGAGACACTGAAGCAAAGGTAAGACTTTAAAGTAGGTAACAGTAGCTTTTAAAAATGTACCTTTAGGGGCTTCCCTGGTGGCGCAGGAGTTGAGAGTCCGCCTGCCACTGCAGGGGACATGGGTTCGTGCCCCGGTCTGGGAGGATCCCACATGCCGCGGAGCGGCTGGGCCTGTGAGCCATGGCCGCTGAGCCTGCGCGTCCGGAGCCTGTGCTCCGCAACGGGAGAGGCCACAGCAGTGAGAGGCCTGCGTACCACAAAAAAAAAAAAAAAAAAAAAAAAAAAAAAAAAGTACCTTTAGTTTGGTAAAGGTGAAAATCTTTATCAGACATGATAGAAGAGGAGAAGCATCTACAGAATTGATCATGTTATTTTTCCTCAACTATGGACTTCCTGGACCTTGTACTCACTTGAACATGTAGATTAACTTTATGGTTTTTGGTAGCAACCCTCACATTCCTTTGCTGCCTTGTCTTCCTGTACCAAGAACAGACTTTGGTTCAGATCCCTCCCCTCTCTGGCCATGCCCCTGCCTAAAGTGCTCTCATTCAATACCATGGCTTTAACCACTATCTGTACACTGATGGCCTCCAAGTTTCTATCTTCCCTCCCCTAAGCCCTGCTTTCACACGTCTAGTTTCTTACCATACATCTCCTCTTAGATTTCTCACAGACAACTCTAACCTAACATCCAAAATAAAGCCTTTGATTTTCACTCCATAAGCCTGGAAATGGTGCTACCAAGCACCCTTTGCTCATGCCATGATACCTGAGTCATTCTTGGTCCTTCCTTTCCCTCTCTTCCCTCCCCGTGTAGGCCTATGGTAAATCCCGTCAGTTCTACCTTCAAAATATATCTTGCTTCTGGCTGCTTTTCTCCTGCTGCTTCCATCAGGCAGCCCACCATTATCTCTCACCTGGGCTATTCAAACCTCTTCACTGGTCTTCCCTCTTCCACCTCTGCCCTTCTATTACCTAGCAGGCAAATTGATCTTTTAAAACCATAAATCAGATCACATCCCTTTCCTTCTCAAAAGAAACCTCTCTAATGGCTTCTCTTTGTACAGAGAACAAACTCCAAGCACTTTCCATGGCCTCCAGGGCCCTTCACAACTTGGCTGCCGCTCCCGCCCCTTGCTCCCTTGCTGCCCACCTCTAGCCACACTGGCCTGCCCTCCTTCAGCTCATTCCTGCTTCCAGACCTCGGCTTTGTCAGGAGAGCTCCTTCTTCAGGTCTCAAATCTTGCCTCCCTGTCCGCCATACAAAAGGCAATCCTGTCTCCCCACCCCCAACACTGTCACGTCCCCCCGTGTGTTTCTTCCATAGCACGCAGCATTTCTGAAATCATCTTGCTTATCTACTGCCCTGCATACTTCACAAGAGTATAAATTTTCCTGCAGGCAGGCTCTTTGTCGTACTGAATTCTTGGTACCAGAACTAGATGTGCTACCCAGTAGGAACTCTATAACATGTTGAATGAATGGAAAATGAATAATCAGTGTTACCCTACAGAGTGAAATTCTCCTTAGGAATATACCTACTCACTTCGTTTTTCAAATGCTTCCAGGTCATTAGAGAAAGAGGTTGTAAGTGCCTGATGTCAACTTTTCGTCTTGAGTTTTTGGCCTCTGCCCCAGCACTTGGGAGTGTTGACACCTTGATACTGCTTCTGTACAGTGTGGCAAGTACCCTTTTGGCCTCTCCCAGGTAGAATGAAAGACTAGAGACCCATCGCACTCAATTCATCTCTAAAGGAGATCTTGATTCCTGCCCATCTCTGCGTGTTAGGGTAATCAGGAAGGTCAGGGAGACGTGTCTAAAAGTGCTGAGTAGGCTGTGCTGAGGACAGACACCCTATAGGAGCTTTTGTCAAGGTTCTGGCTTGTCTGACTCAGGACAGAATCTGATCCTCATTTGAATTTGGGGATTGAAATATTCTTTTATCTTTAAGGCAAAGTGTCTGTCAAAATGTTAAAATTTAAAAATAGAAAGAGGAACTTCAATATGTAAACCGCATTACTTTCTGCTGAGCAAAACACTGGTAAAAACTTTTGTTTTTACACTAAACATTCCTTTAGTTGTGGAACTAGAAGCTTATTCCTGTTCAAAAGAAGGCCTGTGTTAAATATACTGGAATGCATTTGTATTACAATGGAAGCATGTAACCATTTACATTTCCACGGAGTAGATTATTATAAATATTTCATATAAGTATACATTGTATTATATTAAATTATACCATTGCATTACTGCTTTACATTTAGCAGTAATAATAAAGACGGGCACTTAAGCACAGAGATGAGCACTTAAAAATTTGACTCTTGGGCTTCCCTGGTGGCGCAGTGGTTGAGAGTCCGCCTGCCGATGAAGGGG